>NC_061108.1:68314395-68393190 GCF_015104395.2 Macrobrachium nipponense | reverse complement strand
ATTATTAGCTCTTATGTAAAATATTGTGTCCCTACTGTAAGAATTTGTTGTAATATTTTCAACTTTAATAATAATACACGATAACTTTGGTTTCATAAACATAAAAGAAGCGATGTTTGTACGATTTCACTCAACATTTGTCAAGTTCAGTTACCCCCAAACAGGCCTCACTCATTTCCTATATTGTCCACCCATTATTACAAGACAGTGTTCGCGTGGTTTTCACAAACGTGAATATTTACCCCCCACCCCCACCGCATCCTCCCGTAGTCTCTCTCCACCCCCCCCCCCCCCACCTGCTTCTTCCTGACAAACTTGCCGGTGTCTCACTTCACTCATCAACCAGCATGATGGCGGAACCAGTCCCAGGCACCTCCACCCCCTCGAAACTAACTCGAAACAGGCCTTTTGCCCTCATTGTGGCAACGAGTGTAGGCTTGACCTGCAAAGGAAGGGGTTCGAGTAACATTTAATATTTGTTGGTGTTAGAGTGTTACCAGAGTATATTTTACAAATCTAAAGTAGGTTAAACACTTGGTACCTTAAACATCTATCTATACCATTAAATAATATGTCCATTCACTATGTTCTTATGTTTTGAAGTTTCTAAAGAGTAATTTTGATATACCTATCCACTTACAGGTGTGACAAGTCTTACGCTCCTTACCCCAAAAAACCCAAGAAGAGGTGCAACTATTGCCTCTCGTTATTTAAGGGCACCTGGGTCCCTCTTGGATGTTGAGACTGTACTCTTCTCATTCATTTATGTTAGCGATTTTTTCAGTTATAGAGTTGTGAGGACAGAGCTCAGTTTAAGTGACGTAGCCATTAATGATTAGTCCAACTACCCCAGGGAAGTAAGTGTTTTTTTTTAAGTAAAATTGTTTTTTTAAGTAGGTTTTTTTTTTTGGGTCGACGGTTTTATGTTAAAACTTTATTTACGTCACTAACCCTACTTTCCATTTCAGGTCATAGTACATTGGTGTATCTGGCAGAAGAAACTAATAGGTGGTCCCGGTACAACTGTTGAGATCGACGAAGCAAAGTTCGGCAAGAAAAAGTATAATGTAGGACAGGTTGTCGAGGGTCAGTGGGTTTTTGGTGGGGTCTCTAGGCAGACCAGGGAGTGCCAGTAAAAGACAGGAGGCTGCAACTTTGCTTACCGTGATTAAGGACTACATTATACCGGGGACCACTGTTATTTCTGACTGCTGGGAGGCTTATGATTGCCTGGCGGATGAAGGCTACGCTCACTTGACCGTCAACCACTCCATCAACTCTGTGGACCCAGTAACCGGTGCCCATACAAATACAACTGAAAGGCGGTGGAGGGAACTTCGTGAGGCAACGCCTCGGTATGGCCGTAGAAGGTACAATTTTGTCGGGTACTTGGCAGTGGCGTACTTTAAAATCCACTTCCACGACCCCAAGACGAGGCTTCATGCCTTCGTGAAAGTGGCTGCTGAACTCTATCCTCCACCCCTTTAAGGTAAGGTTCCTAATCTTTATGTACTTTGTTATATTGTGTTTTGGTGTTCCAAAGGTTTAGTGCTTTTGATGTCGGTGATATTTATTGGGAATTACTTACCACCATATCCCAGCGTGGCTTTACTAACTCGTACCTCTGCCTTCCTCTAAAGCGGCATCTCACACGCTCAAATTTTTGGTCAAATTTTTTTATGTCAAATTATTTGATGGTTTGACGTTTGCCCTACATGCTCAAACTTCTCATCAAATTTTCATTTTGCTCCCGAGTGTCATCATGGATGCATATACAGCGTTGGCTCTTGGCTTAGCGTTGAAGAGCACACAGAAACGAAAGAGATGAAAGTGGGCCCAGCAATGGTATTTGTGTCGTGAACGATTTGGTCATGCTCCTTTATTAAATGAACTGAGAATTAGTGAACCTGATGTTTTCAAGAACTTTCTTCGCATGGACGGAGAATCATTTGACAAACTATTAGATCTTGTGAGACCATATATAACCAAAGAAAACACAGCTATGCGTTGTGCGATATCACCATTTGAAAGACTCTCAATAACTCTCCGCTTCTTGGCTACTGGAAACACATTCGAAGACCTGAAATTCCTGAGTGCCATTTCTCCTCAAGCCATTGGTGGTATCGTTATAGATACGTTCAACGCCATCAACACATGTTTGAGGTCGTACATAAAGGTAAGAAGATGCTGATTGTTCCAATACATTTTTATTAGTGAACTAAATTATGAATAACCATAATGAAATCAAATCTTATATAAACATATCCTTGTACGAGATGAATTTTAACAAAATGAAAAGATTCAGAAGAATATACTAAATAAACGTAAATACATAAATCATAAATGAGCAATATATGTTCAAATGTACCTCATTCTGACAAAAATATGTAATGCGAAAAAGCATTTATTACTAATATAAGTAAATTAGAGTGTAACTGTCTTTTGGATCATTCATATGAATTATACCAATGCATTTGGGTTAAAGTTACCAAAATATCTTCCTGCATCAAGTGTTCCATCTACAGGATTACCCGAATTATCTTTCACCGAACTGTGCGACATAGGTGTATACAGTAGTACCTCGAGATACGAAATTAATCCGTTCCGAGGCGGCCTTCGTATAATGAGTTTTTCGTATCTTGGAACACATTTTACATGTAAAATGGCTAATCCGTTCCAAGCCCTCCAAAAACACCCCATTAAATTTCATAATAAAGCTAAACTGACCTATAAACAATGAAATACTACAACAATTTGGACCACTCAATACCTAAATTAAGAATAAAAATCCAAACCTGTAAATAAAGTGTATATTAGTGTACAAGAAATATTATTACTGTAACGTAAAATGTCGAAGCTTACCTTTCGAGTCAGGCTATCTCCGAAAGTGGCGGCAGAGGAGGAGGAGGAGGACAAACGGCAGATACGTACACTTAACTTTGCGAAACACATAAAAAAATGTCAGAAAAACAAACTAAACTTTACAAAACACATTAACAAAACTGTAACACTTAACTTTACAAAAATCTTAAAATAAAATTTATTTTGTCTTTTTTTGATTTTTACATTTCGTTTTACTTTTTTATAGTTTACGTAATTTCAATTTCTTCACCACCGAATGGATGCCAGTCCGTTTACGGAATTTTTCGAACCACCCATGAGAAGCCTTGAACTCTGGGGTTGCCGTTGATGTCCCCTCTCCGCCGTCGTCTTTGGCTTGGGCAATCAAATCGCCGAAAATAGCGCTGCCCTTCTGGCAGATTGCCGTCTCGGTTATCATATCGCCATCGATTTCTTTGTCCTCGATCCATACAAGAAGCAGCCTTTCCATTTCATTATGCACATGGCTCCTCTTGTTGGACAAAATAGTGACGCCCTTGGAAGGTGTAGCTGCTTTGAATGGCTTCCTTCTTGCTTTTCTTAAGGATGGTGCCTATCGTCAACGGATTTCGGCCGTATTCCTTAGCGATCACACTCAACCGCAAGCCAGCTTCATACTTTTTTATTATCTCCATTTTTGTCTCCATAGAAAGCATTCTCTTCTTTCTGTGAACTTCAGCAACTTTCTTGAGACCCATGACTCTATGTACTGTACGTAATTAAGTTACGTTCTCACAACATGATAAAGTAGCACAACACGATAATATGTACGTACTGCAACAAAATCACTAACGAATTTAAGTTACTAAACGAAATCGTTGGAGCGAACGAATGCCGATTGCGTACGGTAAAGTTTCGGGTGCGAAGTGGCCGAGGTAAAGCACGCCAACACGTAGTACGTATGTATAGAAGATGCATGATGGGAGGGATGCTGTCCAATTAGAGAGAAGGATCTCATGGCTTGGCTAGCATCAGGAACCAATGGGAGAGCAGGAGGATGGTGGCGAGTCTACTATAACTAAGATGGCGGCGTGCGGCGCGAGTTTCAAAATTGTTACGGGGCGAATCTCAGACTTTCAGAAACCTTTCGTATCTTGAAAACTTTTCGTATGTAGAGCAGTAAAATTTTTCGTCTTTGCTTTCGTAACTTGGATTTTTCGTAAGTTGAGCCTTTCGTATCTCGAGGTACTACTGTAGTTCCTTGCAGCCATGTTTGGGTATTGATGTGGTACAGCATCTCTATAATCACAGTGATGACCCATCGTACTGCTGATGGGTGGGTTGGAATGGGACCCATAGGGACTAGGTGCATATTCACTGGTATCACTACTTGGTGTCCAACATCGAGTTTCTTGCGGGATGGGATGTATCTGCACAGACTGTCAATGCAGGTTTCCACAAAGTCCTTCGAAGATAATATCGTTTATTCCCTTCTTTGCAAGTAGCAGTTGTTTAGGATCCATTTTAGATAAATCATTGGCCCAAGCTTTAGCCATTGTGAGAAATTCATTTTCAGGTTTCTGAAGATGTTCACAAGCTAGTGCTATCAGTTCGTCTTGGCGATTAGAAACCTTTGCCAATTTCTTACGCTTTGCAGGTTGAGCTGGAACAGGATATAGGTTCGTACTTTCATTTACCCTGTCTTGTACGGTTGTGCCTTCCTGGTCATCGTCAATCTGAAATAAAAAAATACATTTTTTATTTTCCAATGCCGCAAACTGCTGAAGAATGGAAAGAATTGAACAACGATTTCAATAAACATTGGAATATACCACATTGTGTTGGGGCATTAGACGGCAAACACGTCTCAATTAAAAAACTAATTGCCTCTGGATCATTTTACTATAACTATAAGAAACATTTCAGTATCGTACTGCTAGCAGTTGTCAATGCCAAATACGAATTTATAATGGTCGATGCTGGAATGAACGGGCGTGTTTCAGATGGAGGTGTAATGAGCCATACAAAATTTGGTTCTTTGATGGAACATGGCGAACTACAGCTACCAGGAGCCGAACCGTTGCATGAAGGAGAGACTATTGATGTGCCTTACTTTTTCGTAGCCGACGAGGCTTTTGCAATGAATGAAAATCTCCTTAAACCCTACAGTGCAATGGGAAACGACATTTTGGACCAGGAAAGAAGGATTTTCAATTATCGTTTAAGCAGGGGACGACGTATAGTTGAAAATGCGTTCGGAATACTTGTTTCAAGATTTGGTGTATTCCAGAGGCCAATGATGCTTTCGCCAGAAAAAGCAACGACTGTCACATTAACATGTTGCTATCTACATAACTTTTTAAGGCAACAATCAAGCCGATACTTGGCTCCGGGAAGCGTGGATTGGGAGGACAATGTCACACATGAGCTTCATAGTGGGGAATGGCATACTAAACAGAGAGAACTAGCAGCCCTACGTCCCACATTCAGCGGGAATACGTCAGAAAAAGCGAAGTTTACTCGAGAAACTATGAAGCACTATTTTTCCAGCCTTGAATCGGTTCCTTGGCAGTACAATTGGTTTCATAGAAGCAAGCAAAGTGGAAGCAATGTAATTCTTTTATTCATTGATTATTTGTTTCTTTTAACACTTTTATATAGGCTTCTGAATAGTCTGTCTGTCTGTCTGTCACATTATGCGTTTTTTGACGGACGGCGAAAGCGGATACATCGTCTTTGATGGTGATAGATGAGACCAACCAATGATTTTGGATTTTTTTTAGGATGGGCAGTATAGCCCAACCTTATATAAATCCAAAAATCATTCATTTGTTTGCTCTATCACCATCAAAGACGATGTATCCATTTTTGCCATCCAACAAAAACCCATAGTGTGACATCGGCCTAACGGTATTTTACTTTTAGATGCAAATAGACATGAATAACTATGAAATTTGTATAAATACCTAATTATGTTGGATAAGCTATGCAACAGTCATTGAATGCAACTAAATAAAGTATGCTTAATAATTTCACTTACCTCTTCAGTCGATTGTATTGTGCTTCGTGAAGAAGCCGGTGTTTCATGGTGACTCAGGAACCAAAGAGCATCAAAACACCATAGTGACGGCTCATAAATTTCATCTACTCCTGCTCCAGATATGCTTAAGTCTTTTATTTTTTTTTTTTTATTCTTTTCGGAAGCTCGTCCGCAGTGAGTTTATTTTCTTCTTCAGCTCCTCCTTCGTCCCTTCCGGATAATAATCACGGAATTTCTGTAGAAGAGTCTCATACGCCATATCTTTTTTATTTCTGTCACTATAACAGTCACTTTTGTTCTAAAGTTGTGGTAAACTTCTATAAACATCAATAAGCTCAAGAAGAAATTTCTTTTCATGTTTTGTTGGAGCCATGATGACGATGAGCCGCGCACGCCCTCCTCAGATTATGTCTAATCACTAACTAATTTGCGCAAATTATTGCTAGGTACCACACACGCACAAATTATTTGACGTTGGCTCAAAAAATATCTACTGAAATCACATCAGTATAAAATTTGACATCAAACCTTTTAGGTCATCAAATTACGCCACACACGATCAAATTCATGTCAAATAATTTGACATAAAAAAATTGGACCAAAAATTTGAGCATGTGTGGGCCGTTTAACAGTAACCCATCCCGTCTCCACCCCCCCTTACCGGACATAGGGCTCCCTGTTAGTTACGTATCCTACACCCCCTACTAGCATTCAAATATTGCGGTTTGTTTACATTTCTTGGCCCCAAACCAACACTTCGAAGATTGTTCAGTCGAAGTAAACTATGGCAATTGACGTTTTCCTGTTATTTTGCTTATTTACAAGAGTTTAAGGTAATATTTTGCTGGTCAACTGTAACTAATCTGTTATTTACCTTTGAACTCTGTACGTTGGTACATCGCACCCCTTGTACTTTCATGTTGTCTTCAAAGGTAAATTAGGGTTTAATTACAGTTGACCAAATAAATATTACTTTAAATTCTTGAGTAGTCTGCATATTCGTTGGGCAGGCCTCGTAACTCCTTCTGCCCGGGCCGCCAATCCCTCCGCCAAGGTAAGTAGTTCCACCCGAAACAGCTGACCGCCAAAACAGCTGATGACCTCGTGCCCTGACCCAATCACGCCATGCGACGGCCTGGAACATAACCACGTAGGCTAGGCCAAGTCAGTAAGGACAGATTCAAACTAACTAGGCTAGTTTAAGAACTCAACCACTTAGGGCAGGCTAAGTAGGTAAAGGGAGTATTATATCATTTACTAACATTTAAGTTGAAAACAAACATAAAACTTGATTTATGAGTACTAAAAAAAGGGATTTTGACAAAGGAAAAATCTATTTCTGGGCGAGGGACCTGTGCCGCCCAGTGAAATGCTCCTTATAGCACCATTTCTAAGGTATAAAAACTGCTAAATATACCAGAGAAAAAAGTTGCATGGAATGCTAGGAATAGTATACCCAGCTCGCTCACCCTTATAGGGTGTCGGTATAGTAACTGGGGCGTGTTAAAACCACTATCAGAGGTCCCTTACCAATTAGTCTTCTTTCTCAACCTCCCCCGTTACTACGAGGTGCCATTCTACATCTGACTACTGCCCGCTACTAGTACTACTACCCACGCGACTCCCATCATTCCTAATAGCACCCAAGCTTGGGCCAGCCTAGGGTGAGGGAAAAGAAGGGTGGTTTCACTGGGCGGCACAGGTCCCTCGCCCAGAAATAGATTTTTCCTTTGTCAAAATCCCTTTTCTGGGCTCAACCTGTGCCGCTCTGTGAAATAGTAACAGAGAATTGGTCCCATAAGCTTGGAAATACACATTTAGTCAAGGAACTGAAATAAAATTAGAATAATTTTAATTAAGAATGTTTAATAGTAAACCTTAATTTTACATATCTCTTAGACTATAATACTTAGTGAGAGTTCCAAAACCATTGGTAACATTAAGGAAAAAATCCCAATAAAAGATAATATAAGATGTCTAAATCTAATACAATAAACATTAGTAACATATATACATCATAAGAATGGGTTAATGTGCAATCCAGATGAAGGTCAAGGCTAAGGCAGGGACAATAAGCGAGGCAGGTAGGAGAGAAAGTACTAAAGGAAATAATATTTATGAAGATTAGACCCTGTTATAATGGTTCTGTCATGTCAGGAGGAACCACATTCCCTGCTGCCACTGTTGCAAATTTTAGGGCTTCCAAGGATTTTAGGTAGTGGCGTTTGAACACTGCTGGTGATTTCCGGCCTGTATATCTTTTTAATTATTCAAAATTCATGTGATGGAAATAATTGACTGTTGTAGCTACTGCTCGGATATCATGGGCATGTGGGACTGATTCCGGGTTGGCTTGTTTAATAAAATAAAGTCTGTTGTCTGATTCCTTTCAGGGAAATGGTTCCTCCATTCTCTCTAATAAATAAATGGCCTGAAGACTTTTTGTTAGTTCTATTCAAATAGGCTTTCAGAGTGTTAACTGGACACAGAGATAGATCCTGTGGAAGTGGGACAATCTTCCTCATTCTTTGCTAAGAATTTCCTGTCTGGAAAGATTAATATTTCACCAGAAGAAAGAAAGTCAATATGATTTGGTTCTCTAGACAATGCTGAGAGTTCCGATATTCTGGCTCCTGAGGCTAAACTTATTAAGAATAACGTCTTCCTAAGAAGCGTTATATAAGTACATGAGTCATTATCAATGTCAGAAGCTAGCTTAAGGACATCATTTAAAAACCAGGAAACTGTGTGAGGACGAGTTACTGGTTTTAGTCTGGCACAGGCTCTCGGAGTAGACGAAAATATGAATCTGTAAGATTAATATTAAACCCAAACTGAAATATTTTCTTTAAAGCAGATTTAATTGTTGTAATTGTATTAGCGGCTAGGCCTGTTTCAAACAAAGTTCTGAAAAAGGTAACTGCCAGATTCGTAGTCATTGTCTGAACCTCTGAGTCTTTTAGAAACTTGGCTAGCTTTCTTACAGCAGAATCATATTGCCGAAGAGTAGATTCTCTTTTGTCTAACTCTAGGAACAATGTGTTTAGAGGATCAATCTCAGCATCTTTTTGTGCTGCAAATTTCATAAAGTCCATAAAGTTAGGGCACTCTGAATTCTTGAGGAAGCTAACACACTGTGAGTTTGTACTATCTGTGTTAACTTTGGGTTGGGAATCCGCCGGGGGCGGAGTCCCAGTTCCACCAAGAGAGGAAACCAGTTGCTTTTGGGCCAATTGGGGGCTACCAGGGCTATCCGTCCTTTAAAAGTCCTGAGCTTGTCCAGGACTTTCATTAGCATGTTTATAGGAGGAAACGGGTAAATCCTCCGCCAGTTGTTCCAATCTGTGGCGTAGGTCAGAGGGTCCAGGTTGGGGGCTACATAACATTGTAGCTTGTGGTTGGATTCTGTGGCAAATAGATCTACTTGGAGATTCGGAACTTGTTGGCAGATCCAATTGAATGACTTTTTGTCTAAGGACCATTCCGACTCCAGCGGAGTTGTCCTTGATAGTGCATCCGCGACCCCATTTCTTACCCCCGCCAGGTGAACCGCTGACAGGTGCCAATGGTTCTTTGTTGCCATTGAAAAGATTGCTATCATCACATGATTTATGTGACTTGATTTGGAACCTCCCCTGTTTATGCAGTGGACTATCACCTCGTTGTCTAGTATTAGTCTGATATGCTCTTTCTTTGACAGGGAAAGTCTTTTTAGAGTCAAAAACACTGCCATGGTTTCTAGGATATTGATGTGTAGTTGACAGAATGTCACTGACCACAAACCTTGGACCTTTTCGTATTGGGAGTAGCCTCCCCAACCGCTTAGGGAGGCATCTGTATGGATTACTAGTGCCGGTGGTGGGAATCGTAAGGGTACCGATTTTGCTAGGTTTTTGACTTTGGTCCATGGTTGAAGTCTTTTCCTCAGTATTGGTGGAATCCAAGAAATTTTGTCTCGATTTTTCCTGTTTGCTTTGGACCACCACACTCGATTGATGTCTTTCAGTTTGGCTTTCAGTAATGTGTCTGTTACTGAGGCAAACTGGAGAGAGCCTAGGATTCTTTCTTGGTTTCTCCGGGACGTTAGTTTGTCCTTGAGAAAACTTTTTGTGTTCCTTGCTATCTCTTTCCTCTTTTTTGGTGGAATCGACAGCTTGTGTGTGGTCACGTTCCATTGTAAACCTAACCACTGGAAACATGCTGCCGGAGTAAGACGGGACTTTTTGAAATTTATTTGGAATCCTAAGTATTCCAGAAATTTTATTACTTTGTCTGTCGCCTTGTGGCATTCCTCGACGCTGTTGGCCCAGATAAGCCAATCGTCTAGGTAGGCCACTAACTGTATTCCTTGAGTTCTCAGCTCTTGGACTACTATCTCCGCCAACTTTATGAATATCCTGGGCGCTATATTGAGTCCGAATGGCATCACTTTGAAGGTATATGCCCGTTTGCCTAGCTTGAATCCTAGGAAAGGACGAAAATGCCTTGCTATCGGAACATGATAATAAGCGTCTGTAAGATCTATAGAGGTCGTGACAGCCCCACAGGGAAGTAAGGTCCGCACCTGCGAGACGGTCAGCATATGGAACTTGTCGCATTGAATATATGTATTCAAATGGGACAGGTCTAAGATTACTCTTCGTTTGTCTGAGTCTTTCTTTGGAACGCTGAACAAGCGTCCTTGAAATTTTCAGCGTTTTACCTCTTTTATTGCTTTCTTTAGAAGGAGATCTTTGGTGTAAAGTATTAGATCTGCCTTTGGAATCTGATAAAAACTGGTTGGTGGGGGGGGCCCTTTTATCCAACTCCACCCCAGACCCTTCGATATTATGCTGTATGCCCATTTGCTGAAAGTCCAACGGCTCCGGAAGAGGTACAGCCTTCCTCCTACCTGGGGAGTCTCACTGGTTTGCAGAAGGTCTGCTTCCACGGCTCCCTCGGAATCCTCTACCTCTCCCGGAAGTTCTTCCGCTGCCTCTATGCCAGAAGGCTCCCCTAGCTCTACTACCTCTCGCATGCCTATTGTACCCGTGAAACACACCTTGTGTTTCAAAGGCAGGGTTATACGCTGGAGATGCACTAAACGAGGTAGTGGCTACTGGTTGTTGAGGTGGCTGGCTTACCCACACATATTGTTGTTGGGGCTGAGTCTTTGATGTGGAAGGCTGACTCATCTGGGATACTGGCATTGCCTGTACCACAGTTTGAGTTTGTGGACCTTGGAAGGACTGAAACTTCCTTGGTCTTTTCCTGCCTCTTGATTGTGTTCCGGTGGGCTCGTATTTTCATTTAGGAATTAGACCCCACCGGACTTTGAGGCTTTGGTTAACTCTTGCTGCTTCCCCGAGGACGCTATTTACTACATCCTCCGGGAATAAGTCCGCTCCCCAGATTGAGGCCTTAATTAATCTGTTAGGCTCATGCCTAATGGAGGCCTCAGCTAGGACATGTTTCCGGCAATTGCGTCAGGCCACTGCAAAGTCATATGCATCACTCTGGAGTGTGTGGAGCAAAGACTTTGTTAAGATCTTAACCAGTGGCTCCTTGGCGTAGACTAATGAAGTCATCTCCGCCATCGTAGGTGAT
Organism: Macrobrachium nipponense; assembly: GCF_015104395.2. NCBI lineage: Eukaryota > Metazoa > Arthropoda > Malacostraca > Decapoda > Palaemonidae > Macrobrachium > Macrobrachium nipponense. The sequence goes on along the minus strand of NC_061108.1, from coordinate 68,381,744 downwards.
TTGATGGATCTACTAAGTCTGGTTCTTGCCTCGTACTGTCTTAATCAGAGAGTCCGAAAGTCTAGGGAGTCGTTCACTAAACTGTGTGGTGGCACAGTCTGAGTTCAATTTCCCTACTGTGAAAGTAGCTGGTGCGTCAACCCAGCAATCTTGGTCTCCCGGGAACAACAGAGAAGTCAAGTCAGTTTCTCTTAATTGCGGCATGGGTTTGTCTTCCATAACCGCCTGTAAGGCAAGATCAACTACTTTTGTGGTGCATGGTGTTGGGGTTTTCCCTTCCACCACAAACATAGTATATGATCCTTTATGGGGCGTCAATTTTGTATTGACGCCCAGGCGGACTGAGCTTGCTCTTTTGGGTAGATAACGGTTTCCTTGGGAACCTTATCTACCCTTACTAACGCTTCCTCTGTCAGGCGCACGTAACCAGGGAAGAGAAATTGTAATCCCACCGGGTAGAATTCAAAGTCTTCTACCGGACGGGTGCCACATCCTTCTATCGTTAACATGCCCTCTGAGAACGGTGCATGAAGAGCCAATCGCCACGGGTTGTTCTTAACGAACGCCAGGAGTTTTGGCGCGTCCGGAACCACAAACTGCTGTTGTTGTGGTAGTCTGGATCGCAAGAGATTCTCTATGAGATTCTCTTGATTTTGCAGTCTCTGGGCCAAATTGTCCACAGACTGCAGGCGATCAGCAATTGGTCCAATCTGGGACTGGACTATGCTACCCATCCTCTCCATGAGTTGGCTCAAGAAGGCTACCAGATCAAATGCAAGTTCCAGCGTCTTCCCCTTTGAACTCCTTGCTCTCGACCCCTGATGTGGGGGAGCAGCAACTGCCGAGTCCGTCATTAGCTTAGACGCTGATGATGGTCTGGTTGGGAGTGGTTTGGGCAGCTTAGAAGGCTTGCTCGCTTTGGGTAGGGCCTTCTTCATATGTTTTACTTTAGGGGCCACTGAGCATGGCTTGTCCCCAGCCATGATCTTCCCAGTGAACCCCTGGAAAGAAGTCAGAGAAGAAGAGTTAGACAGCGCCGGACTAAGAATTGGAATCTTAGACCGGGCGCCACCTGCCTCACTTACCTCCCTACCTTGTCCAGCGGAGTCAAGGACCATCGGTTCGACATCTAGGTTGATCGCTGCTACGTCTTCCAAGACAGCTTCCCCTAGTCCCTCCAGATCTTCAGGAAGAACTTGTGTTTCTTCTCTGATCCTGGCGATGATCGGCGCTGCTACTTCCTTCGGCACTGCCGCCGACATCTTAGCGTTAGGGTACAGCAGAGTGCACATATCCTCCGCCAGGATATATGGCTTCTTGGCCTTCACGTTGCGGCCGAAGCCGCCGACCCAGATCTTGAGGGTCGCCAGGGAAGAGCTCTTGATGGCTTGGGGAGTCTGAAAGAAATATTCCCGTTAGAACTTACCCTATAACATGACTATGTATTTTTCAAGTTCCATATTTCCAATATGCTTAGTAATTATTTCTAGGGGACGGAATGTTGTACATACTGAGTCACTTGTTAAGTCTGAGACCAGCGCACAGCAGATCTCACATCCTTCTGGATGCCAAACCAGAAGGTCGTCCACCTGGACTGCACACCCGGCATGAGATCGGCAGACCTCATGCCCACACGATTGCTGTAGCACAGCAGTGCATGCTGTCTCCTGACAGCGTACCACCTGTTAATTAATTTGATACATGAGTATCATATTTTGATATCACCGGAAGATCCGGTGACATATGTAGTTAAGTTAGATCCGCTGTGATTAGCTCAGCGGAGTCGCATGCTTCCTTATTAACTATGCATTAAGTGTTTTACAATGGCATCCTAATATTCTGTTCTCCTTCTTGTACCACCTCATGTCATCCAAAATATTGTCATTATAAAGGTTTGGAACGGGCAGAAATGGTGGCTGGGTTAACCTTGCACCAGTCCGCCGGCTCCGGAGAGAAAAATTTTTCTATGAAACTTCTCTCAGCTTTCCGTACCCCTACTGGAGTAGAAAGTACGTATTGTGAAGAAAGGCTTGGGATGAGTGGAAACGTAACCAGGTTACCTAGTATTCCGTCGGCCCCGGAATGTATAGTTCCGTGAGGCGCTTCTTTAAAAATAACTTGACGACAAGGGGGCACAAAGAAATCAGAATTTTAGGGACGCCAATACTGGTGCCTTAATACCTGGTTGGAACTATGAATCCCTACCGTTATGATTCCGGCCCGATAATAATAATATAAATACATTAAGGAAATACTAAGCTCCATCTTCCTTCTTCCCGGATCGACCATTCCGTTAATATCCTTTATATAAGGGATCAACCTACGGGATCAGAACGGTAAAAATTTTGCCTGAATCCGATCAAAGAATCATAGCTACTAATTTATAAATACGATTCTAAAGTTTATCCCGGCCCTACCGGGGCGGAAGGATAGCGAAGATGGAATTCCAGGGATAGGAGGATACGAGGTACGTAGCAAGGTACGTACTCAGTCCGGCGCTTCTGGTGGCCATCCATGACTAGCCAAGGAGAGAGCACTACCTGCCTCGACTCACAGAGCGTGTGAGCTATGCCTGTCTCTCAGCTGTCCCCCCCTCCTCTCTCCCCTAGAGTGTATGACTCAAGCCTACTTCCCGGGGTTAGGGTGTGGTGAGTAAGTACTCCACCGAGGTGGGTACAGGGGGAGGGAGACAGCCGAGAAGAGTGGCTCGCTCGTGATCAGGTGGTCATGTGACCGGTCAGGTGGGACAACCCTCCGAGACAGTGGATCCACCCAATCAAGGCAGTAGGCCTATGGCCTTCTGTCCAATGCATACACAATAAATAATAATAATTTATATAAAACAATATATATTCTAAAGTAAAGTAGGCTATAACGACATATGTAGTGTGAGTAAAAAAGGGATGGGGAAATGGAGGTAGGGAGAGGAACATGGTGTGATAGGAGAGTATAGCCTAACCCTTCAAAATCGGGTATAATGCCGACCTGGTCAGGAAGACTTAAATCGCTCTAATCAATAAGTAGCCCGATCCAAATCGGTATAATTCCGACCTGGTCAGGTCATACAATTGGCTTAAGGATATCATCCTATAAGTTTTAATCGTGTCCCAACTCCCTAATCAGATCGCCTTCGAATTGAATAAAACTTTAGTCTTCCGTAGAAGGCTAAAGAAGGGTGTTGCTGGTTAGGCTACTCCCATACTTATTTCAATAGAAACGACTTAACCTAGATATAATTATATGTATATCAAAAGGAAACTCACTGGTGTAAGCTACCTTCCGAAGCCGCATACGGCCCAGTCGGGTAGCCTAACTATATGAACGCCAAAATAGCCTAACTAATATTCAAGCATTAACAAACATCAATAACCATAATTAACCATTGTATAAGATGTCTAGAGCTAAATAAACCCGACTACAATTAGTATGAGGAACTAATTGGAAGTCGTCAAGTAAGCATGAAGCTCTGGGTTTTTAGCGACACCAAAATTATCAAAATTGATAATAGCAATACTCAACTTGGGAGTAGGAGTCTCTAGAAGGTCAGACATCTTCACAATAAGCACAATAAGGCTTCCGAACACAAGAACGCGTGTAGGTATCACAGTGCTATAGAAAGGAATGATGGGAGTCGCGTGGGTAGTAGTAGTAGTGGTAGCGGGCAGTAGTCGGATGTAGAACGGCACCTCGTAGTAACGGGGGTGGTTGAGAAAGGAGAAGACTAATTGGTAAGGGACCTCTGATAGTGGTTTTAACACGCCCCAGTTACTATACCGACACCCTATAAGGGTGAGTGAGCTGGGTATATTCCTAGCATTCCATGCAACTTTTTTCTCTGGTATATTTAGCAGTTTTTATACCTTAGAAATGGTGCTATAAGGAGCATTTCACGGAGCGGCACAGGTTGACCCCAGATAATACCTACATAAAATGATGGTAGCAATGGAAAAAATCAGCAATTGCTCAAAGAAAAGAAATGTATTTACAGAAGGTGACCAGCAACATGGACTTGCAGCGCTTCTGGCCATAAAAGAATTAGAAAATAATTAGGCCCTAGAGAAAATATTCAAGATTTCGCCATTACTACAATGAAGGGATTAAGAGAATTCAAGCAAAATTTCATTGATAACTGGATAATGAAGCAAAGATATAAAAATCCAACACAAGAGTGAGGATGACAAGGTGCTTACATGTTGCCATACTCCAAGGGAAGGAGGAGCACCACCACTTGAGGCACCATCCTACCTACTTGCATGGCCAGCCAAACAAAGATCTTCTTTCATAGTGGAGCTGAAAGAGCTGCTGCTGTTAACATGAAAGGTAGTCTGCTGTCAACATGTGAACTGATAGGTTTATGTTGATAGAAATGATGCATTAATTTGTCTTTTACTGTTTCTCTTTGTTGTCCCTTGTGTAAGACAGCAATTAATACCACATGAATGTGTCACTGTTACTGACTTACACTATCAAGTTATATGCTCTTTTGAAGCAATATTTATTAAATGTCCCATTTAACAACTTACTGCACCAGCTGTGTGGCCTAAAACTTCACAATCACTTTCCAATCAACGTCATTTTCCTTTATGTATCTGTTCATGCTAATACAAGGTTAAGGTTAGTGACTCCATGCTACTTATGGTAAATGGAACATGATACAAAGCCATCACTTCCCTAGTACTACTTACTTTTAAATTTCAAGAAGTATTGTGAAGAAAAGCAATGATTTATATAAAAAATTTTATTTCAAGCTTTTTGAGTCTGATAGTAAAGAAACATTTGAAGTATAAAAATTGTGTCATCTAAACCAATTTCTGACTCGAGCAATTTATCCTGCACCTTTAGTACTTGATCCACTAACTCTCTTTCACTCGGTGTAAGCATTTCCTGGACCTGTAAAGAAAAATATATGGTGTAATATATCAAGATAACTGCTGTTACAGCCTCTCTTTGGAAACTATAACTGAGCATAAGTAGAAAAAGTATTTGCTTTTATAAATTTCCCCATTTAATATGAAGAAACACATCTATAAGAAAATTACATGAGAAAAACAATATTAAGTTTAGTTTAATGTCCATAAATGTATACAAATTATTTCAAGATGCAAATTCGTACAACGCTCTCTAAACACATATTACAAAGTTTGTTTTACAAATTAAAATTCAAGAAATACTACCATCAAAACATTAATATTTCTAAAACAACATTGTTTTAAAATATGTGAATACAAAAACTTTCATATTCTGTTACACCTTTAATGATTAATAATGTAGTTAACAAAATCATGAAGATATATGGGTATACAGTTTTGGATCTCAAAATCTTTCATATTCTGTTACACCTTTAATGATTAATAATGTAGTTAACAAAATCATGAAGATATATGGGTATACAGTTTTGGATCTCAAAATAAATTTTATTGCATTCTATTACACCTACAAAATATGTTTACATTGAATCTCTCAAATTCTGTTGCACCTTTCATGAATAATACTCATAATGTAGTACTACTCATAATGTAGTTAAGATCATGAAAAAATTTATGGGTATACAGTGCATCACATTCCTTGGTTAAGTGGCACTGCTCAACAACATACCTGCTTATTAAATTAACCCTTTGAGGATTTTCTTTTTCTTTTCTTTTTTTTTCCTTTTTTGGAGGGGGGGGGGGGGGGGGGGGGGGTGGGGGGGGGGGGGGTCTCAAAATCAGTCTGCACCAGAACATGCATTGTTCACTGGGCAAAAATGCTTGGCAATACGTATAGCTGTATTTAACCCTTTAACACCGATTGGACGTATTAAACATCGATGAAAATTGTCTGTCGGGTGCCGATTGGACGTATGGTACCTCGACGAAAAAAAGTTTTTAAAAAATTTCGCGGAATAATAGTTATAGGCCTACTAGGCAAAAACTTTTGAATCACGCTGCTTGGGGGATGCTGGGAGCTCACGGATCAAGGCGTTGTTTTGTTTACAATCGTTACCCAGGCACACAAGCGCGAATTTCTTACTTCTCGCACTAAAAAGCATCAGCGACACATCTCCGAAATTATTTTGTCACAGACATAATTTTTGCACCATTTTATATTAGCCGTTATATGGAGTATTATATATGAAAATTTGCAAAATTTCATGTAGAATACAACAATAAAGAAATCATGGTTGTAGCTTTTATCAGTTTTGAAATATTTTCATATAAATAAAGATAAGTGCCAAAATTTCAACCTTCAGTCAACTTTGACTACCAAAATGGTCGAAAAACGCAATTGTAAGCTAAAACTCTTATATTCTAGTAATATTCAATCATTTACCTTCATTTTGCAACAAATTGGAAGTCTCTAGCACAACATTTCGATTTATGGTGAATTTATGAAAAAAAAAAAATTTACTTACGTCCGCGCGGTAACTCTTCCGAAAAATCATAAATTTGTTTGTCCGATTGTCGTAATGTTTGCACGATTTTAAATTAGCCGTTACATAAAGTCTTATATATGGAAACTTGTGCAATTTCTTGTAGAATACAACCAAAAACAACCCATGGTTGTAGCTTTTATCAGTTTTGAAATATTTTCATATAAATAACGATAAGTGCCGAAATTTCAACCTTCGGTCAAATTTGACTCGACCGAAATGGTCGAAAAACGCAATTGTAAGCTAAAACTCTTACATTCTAGTAATATCCAACCATTTACCTTTATTTTGCAACAAATTGGAAGTCTCTAGCACAATATTTCGATTTATGGTGAATTTATGAAAAAAAAAAAAAAAAATTTCCTTACGTCTGCGCGGTAACACTAACGAAAAAAATCAAATTTTTTCGTCCGATTGTCGTAATGTTTGCACGATTTAAAATTAGCCGTTACATAAAGTTTTATATATGAAAATGTGCGCAATTTCATATAGAATACAACAAAAAAACAACCCATGGTTGTAGCTTTTATCAGTTTTGAAATATTTTCATATAAATAACGATAAGTGCCCAAATGTCAACCTTCAGTCAACTTTGACTCGACCGAAATGGTCAAAAAACGCAATTTTAAGCTAAAACTATTACATTCTAGTAATATTCAATCATTTACCTTCATTTTTCAACAAATTGTAAGTCTCTAGCACAATATTTCTTTATGGTGAATTTATGAAATAAACTTTTCCTTACGTCCGCACGGTAACTCTTCCGAAAAAATCCTAAATTTTTTTGTCCGATTGTCGTAATGTTTGCACCATTTTAAATTAGCCGTTACATAAAGTTTTATAAATGAAAATGTGCGCAATTTCATGTTGAATACAACAATAAACGACCCATGGTTGTAGCTTTTATCAGTTTTGAAATATTTTCATATAAATAAAGATAAATAGAAAAAATTTGTCCTTTGGTCAACTTTAACTCGACCGAAATGGTCGAAAACTGCAATTGTAAGCTACAACACTTACAGTCTAGTAATATTCAATCAATTACCTTCATTTTGCAACAAACAGGAAGTCTCTAGCACAATATTTTGATTTATGGTGAATTTTTGAAAACGGCTTTTTTTACGTCCACACGTTATGAATTCATGCATAATTTTGTGATAATATTTTCTCTGTGTTGCCTTGATCATTTTACAATGTGTTATATACCAAAATTATCGCAATTTAGTGTACAATAAAAAAAATTTAACTTGTTAGCTTTAACCGTTTTGCTCACAGCGCGATTTGTATACAATTATATATGACATTTTTTTTCGCGCTATCATATATCCCAATATTTATATATAATAATGATATTTTTTTTCATTTCTGATGGTTGCATACTAAACTTCAGGCAATGACAAAAAAATAAGGAGCCAGAAATGAACTCTTAATCTTGAAAACTAAGCGTGCTGTGATTTTTTGAAAAAAATATTTTTGCCGCTTTGGTGCTCACTCACGAACGCCACCGGCATATGGGAGACGATTTTTAAAATACCGCTTCGTCGTTTAAGGGTTAACCTTCTTACGTCGATTGGACGTATTAAACGTTGAGATAAATTGTCTCCCGTGTGCCAATTGGACGTATTAAACGTCGACATAAAAAAGTTTTTTTTTTAAATTCGCGGAAATATACTTATAGGCCTACCAGCCGAAAACTTTTGAATCACGCGCCTTGGGGGATGCTGGGAGCTCACGGATCAAGGCATTGTTTTGTTTACAATCGTTACGCAGGCGCGCAAGCGCGAATTTCTTTCTTATCGCACTAAAAAGTATCAGTAACACATCTCAGAAATTATTTCGTCACTTTGACATAATTTTTGCACCATTTTAAATTAGCCATTACATGGAGTATTATATATGAAAATGTGCGCAATTTCATGTAGAATACAACAAAAAATACTCATGATTGTAGCTTTTATCAGTTTTGAAATATTTTCATATAAATAACGATAAGTGCCACAATTTCAACCTTCGGTCAACTTTGACTCTACCGAAATGGTCGAAAAACGCAATTGTAAGCTAAAACTCTTATACGTATTCTAGTAATATTCAATTATTTACCTTCATTTTGTAACTAATTGGACATCTCTAGCACAATATTTTGATTTATGGTGAATTTATGAAAAAAAAACTTTTTCCTTACGTCCGCGCAGTAACTTTTCCGATAAATTTTTTTGTGCGATTGTCGTAATGTTTGCACCATTTTAAATTTGCCGTTACATAAAGTTTTATATATGGAAATGTGCGCAATTTCTTTCACAATACCACTAAAAACAACCCATGGTTGTAGCTTTTATCAGTTTTGAAATATTTTCATATAAATAACGATAAGTGCCGAAATTTCAACCTTCGGTCAACTTTGACTCTACCGAAATGGTCGAAAAACGCAATTGTAAGCTAAAACTCTTATATTCTAGTAATATTCAATCATTTACCTTTATTTTGCAACAAATTGGAAGTCTCTAGCACAATATTTCGAACATTTTCCTTATGTCCGCGCGGTAACTCTTCCGAAAAAATCAGAAATTTGTTCGTGCGATTGTCGTAATGTTTGCACCATTTTAAATTAGCCGTTACATAAAGTTTTATATATGAAAATGTGCACAATTTCATGTAGAATACAACAATAATGATTGAGGTTGTAGCTTTTCTCATTTTTGAAATATTTGCATATAAATCACGATAAATAGATAAAAACCACATTCGGTCAACTTTGACTCTACCGAAATAGTAGAAAAACGCAATTGTAAGATAAAGCTCTTACAGTCTAGTAATATTCAATCATTTATCTTCATTTTGAAACAAATTTGAAGTCTCTAGCACAATATTTAGATTTATGGTGAATTTAAAAAAAAAAAACTTTCCTTCCCTCCGCGCGCGGATTCTCCGCCGCAAATCTCCGAAATGCGTACGTCGCATTCTTGTTATATTTGCTCCATTTCATATTAGGCGTTTCATAGAGTTTTATATATGAAAATGTGCGCAATTTCATGTAGAATACATCAAAAAATAATTGAAGGTTGTAGCTTTTCTCGTTCTTGAAATATTTGCATATAAGAAAAATATATAAAAAAATTTGACATTCGTCAACTTTAACTCGTCTGAAATGGTCGAAAACTGCAATTGTAAGCTAAAACTCTTACAGTATAGTAATATTCAATCATTTATCTTAATTTTGAAACAAATTGGAAGTCTCTAGAATAATATTTAGATTTATGGTGAATTTTTGAAAAAAACATTTTTTTACATCCGCGCGTTACGAATTCATGCATCTTTTTGTGATAATATTTTCTCTGTGTTGCTTTGATCGTTTTACAATGTGTTATATACCAAAATCATCACAATTTAGTGTACAATACAACGAACAAAATTAACTTGTTAGCTTTAACTGTTTTGCTCACAGCGCGATTTGAATACAATTATATATGAAATTTTGTTTTCGCGCTATCATATATCGCATTATTTATATATGATAATGATATTTTTTTTCATTTCTGATGGTTGCATACTAAACTTCAGGCAATGAAAAAAAGGAGCCAAAAATGAACTCTTAATCTTGAAAACTAAGCGCGCTGTGATTTTTTGAAAAAAATATTTTTTCCGCTTCGGCGCTCACTCCGAGACCCCCTCGGCATACGGGAGACAATTTTTATTATACCCCTTCGGCGTAAGAGGGTTAATATCTCTCTGTAACATTTTACTTGTATTTCATAGTATGTAACATTTTACTCGTATTTCCTAGTAAAATGTTATTTTCATGATAAAATAAATTTTTGAACATACTCACCTGGTAGTTATATATATAGCTTACGTCCCTGACGTCACGGCAGAATTTCAAAACTCGCAGCAATCGCCGATTGGGTAGTCAGGTGCACCACCTGTGCGCCCTCTACCCAGGTACGTAGAACCGTTCCAACTATTCCTCAGATCTTCCATGCCCATAGTCTCTAGAGGGGAGGAGGGTGGGAATTAAATTATATATAACTTCCAGGTGAGTATGTTCAAAAATATTTTTTATCATGAAAATACCATTTTCAAACATCAACTCACCTGGTAGTAATATATATAGCTGATTGACACCTTTGTTGGAGGGTCAGAGACAGCTATCATCGTTGTAATTGACATAAGTGTTAATTAAAAACCAACTTATGGGTTCGTACCTGTTAAGGAAGCTGACTTCAATGATATCCTGCCTCATTATGTCTGCTTTCCTTATGAGATCCAGCAATCCACCCAGGGGGCTGAAGACCTCTCGGAGACTGTCAACCGGTCAAACCTCTATGTGACTAGACTCCCTACAATACCCTTGTTCCGGGCGCTACCAAGGAACAAGTTGACTACTGACTAAGGATCAATGATTGAGGGAGACTGCGTCCAGTCTCCACAAACAACCATAAAATTCAATAGTTCCAAGGTAAGAAAAAGGGTATTGGGTTATGGGATTTCAGGGGTAGTCCCTTGTCCCACTACTGGATGAGCTGCTACGAACGGTCCCAGCGCGTAGCAGTCTTCATACAGAGTTTGCACTTGCCCAAGATAGTGCGACGCAAACACTGATTTGCTTCTCCAAAAGGTTGCGTCCAGGATATTTTGAAGGGATCTATTCTGTTTAAAAGCTACAAAGGTTGCTACGGCCCTAACCTCGTGAGTCTTCACTTTTCAGTAGCCTGAGATCCGCTTCATTACATGCTGAATGTGCTTCCTTGATTAAATACCTTATAAAAAAGGATAGCGCATTCTTTAACATTTGCAGAGAGGGCTTTCTGACAGAACACCAAAGCCCCTCTGAATTGCCACGTAATTGCTTCGTTCTTTCCAGGTAATGCCTCAGGGCCCTTACCGGACAAAGAACTCTCTCTACTTCCTAACCTGTGAGATCCGACAGGTTTGGAATCTCGAACGATTTGGGCCAGGGCTGAGAAGGGCGTTCGTTCTTCGCTAGAAATCCCAGCTGTAGAGAGCAGATAGCATTGCCCTGCCTGAAACCTACAGCTTTGCTGAAGGCATGGATTTCACTGACTCTTTTCGCTGTCGCTAGACTAACAAAGAAGAGAGTTTTCATGGTGAGGTCCTTAAATGATGCTGGAGGGGACTGTAGTCTCTCCTTAGTAGTGTCGAAGGATCTGAGAAGGTCTTGGAGATCTTCATATTCAGACACGTCTAAGTTCCTGTCATTGAAGACATCTGCGAACATGCTTATGTATCGCTTAATGGTCGAGGTCGAAACGTTACGACTTCTCTTAAAGTCTGCAGTGAAGAGTCTCTCATTCTCCTATCCCATTGCACCGAAGATTCTTCTCGGCTGGATAGGACAGCGACACTCCATGGTGGGTGTCCATGGTATGAGTACTGGGACAATCTATTAGGATGAAGTAATGATTGTTCTGGAACAACCTACCAAGTCCACAGCGTAGACCGTAACTGACTCGGGCGCTCTGACAGCTGCCTACTGACTGCGTTCGGTAGTGAGGCAAGTTGTCCAAGCATCCGAGCAAGTCACGTGATCTTTGCCTTTTAAAGGGTTATGCCGAGAGACCATACAAATTGTTTATTTGTTTGTCACTGATGCTGGACGGCGAGGTAGTGAATCTCTTAACGAGGTGATGATTCTCTTAAGGCATGTGCCCAATAGGTGAAAGTCAATTGCCTTCTAGAGACCGAGGTTCTTAATGGCAAGACATTCTCATAGTAGTTGAATCTCAGCTAAGAAGAAAACACCACTATGTTCCATTGAAGACGAAGGTGGAAAGTGAATGCAACCTACGTCTTCACAGCCGAATCGAGAGAAGGATTCTCAAGATTCTGAACCTGTGCTTACAAAGGACTGAAAACGCTAACAGCTATTTCATTGCTGTAAGGTGAGGGGTTGTAGTTGCAATGAAAGCGGGGCAGTTTCCAGTAATGAAAAAAACACAGGGAAGTACTACTTCTCATGGGCTGATCATATGGAAGTAGAGCTGGCAGGTCGGGGAGCAGGCGATGTCTTCCATATATATCTGTCAATTCGGGGTGAACAATGAACAATTGCACCCCTCCGAATAAGAGATATTTTGAAGACAAACTCAGATGTCTGAAGAAAACATTCCGCATTATCGCAATGCGATGCAGCGGGAGACTAGTAAAGACTTCTGTTACCGTGTGGTAAACATAAAGATGAAAAAGTCCAGAATATATATCTCTGTTGAAAATTCTCGCAATATCCAAGGGGATGCAGAAGATGTCATTCATGTATGCGAGAATCCCCGTTAATCAGAGACCTAAGTCCGATATTGTTGGACAGAGAAAGGGTTTGGTAGTCAGTCATTGTAGGGGAGAGAGACATAAGCCGACCGTGCATCTCGGAGAGCCAGCTGGTACTGGGTTGTCTTCTGCAGTCCCCTACTCGGTTAGTTCTTGCTCACTCGCTATCCTGAGTTGCCAGGTAATCCATTCCTCGAAGGAATGCGGTTGGCTAGAATAATCGAGCGTTAAAAAAAGGGATATATTATGCTCGAGCAATTATATATAAACGAAACGGATTTCGGTAAATACAAAAAACTGAGGTGGTGTTGTCGTGACCATACCATAAGTATCTTAAAAATCGAAACTGGTAACTCCTGGGAAGTTGCAGAAAGTCCCGAGTTGCAGTTCCATTAGGATACTAGTCGTCTCGGTCACAAACCGTAGAATTAACTACGGTATGCAACTACCCCCCGGACAATTCAACTGCTTAACAGAATCATGTCTCGAGGGTAATATACGTCGTATATTTGTAGGTTTCTGTACAACGACTTCCATCCTAAATTCTTTTCCCTTCGAGGAATGAGAATAAGGATTGGAAATCTAAACCCTTCCTTCTCTAGTCAAGAGAGTGAAGGAGAATTCTTCCATTAAGGAAAGCTTCAATAGTGAAAACAGAAAACCCGAAGACGAAAGTTCAAGCCAAACTGGATGTTCGCTTCTGTATTCCAGGGTTGGTCGTCTACTGATCGTCTACTGAGAGATATTCTTACTTCAGTAGCAGTTCCTTTTGCAAACGCTAGAAATTCCAGAAATTCGAGCATTCGGCGAGGTTCCCGATTATCGTAAAAACAATTATCGGGATTCTCGATATTAAGTCCTGCGTGGCCTTTTGGGCTAAGGCAGAGGAGACCTCATTCACCAACTCTTGTGCTGAAAGAGGCGCATAAAGCAGGTCTGATGAATGGGTGTGACCTCATAAGCAAGGAAAGAATAAATTTGGGCTCTTTTCTTAAGTTTTCCTGCCGAGAAAAAACGCCGCCAACTCATTGGAACCATCTCTTACGTGTTTCGCCCTTGTCTGAAGCCTCTTTTCTTCGAATTTCTTGCCACCAGTCTTGTGTTCCCTCTACTGAGGGATCTACCTCGAAAGGGCCAAGAAACTCGGGGCAGAGGAGTGGCTTCCTTGAGTTTCTGTGCTCCAAAACTTGATGGTAAGACTTTCCTTGCTGCCTTTGTCATAAGATCCTGCATAGCCTTTTGGGTTAAGGCAGAGGAGACTTCCTTCACTAAATCTTGAGGGGAAAAGATGAGTGGAAAGGGGAGCAAAAAGCAGTTCCGCTTTCTGAATGGGTGTGACCCCATTCGAAAGGAAAGAGCACATTTGGGCCCTTTTCTTCAGGATTCCAGCCAAGAAAAGAGCCGCTAGTTCGTTCGAGCCGTCTCGAAAGGCTTTGTCAATGCAAGACATCAGGTGAACAAGCTCTTCCAAATCAGCAGACTTGAAGGTTTCTTTTTCTTCCCCAAAGATCCCAGAGTCCAGTCTAAGAAATTAAGCACTTCGAAGGCTCTAAAAATCCCTTTGAGGAGGTGGTCCATTTCAGAGGAAGACCAAAAAACATTCGTCTTTCCCATGGCCGTCCGACGAGAAGCGTCTACAAGACTCAAGAAGTCCCCATGGGAAGAAGCGGGAACTCCCAGACGGAGAACTTCTCCAGTATCATACCAGATGCTAGATCTGGACGCTAATCTGGCCGGAGGAAATGAGAAAGCTGTCTTTCTTTGGTCTCTCTTAAGTGTCCATCCATTCCTTCATAATTTTCAATGCTCTCTTTGAAGAGCGTGATAACACCATCTTTGTGAAGTCGGACTTCTTAGTTGCCTTCCCTAGAGTGAACATTGAAGGTGGAGAATGAGGGGCAGCTGGAACAAAGTTTTCCAGAAAAAGTTCCGTGAAAACCTTCATAAGTCTTTTTAGGTCTGACGAAGGCTGTAGATCTTTTTGATTCTCTTCGTCGTAAAAGTCTTCCATCGGACCAAAAGGAGAAGGGGGGAAGTCATCATTCCCTTCTTACGATCGACCCATAACCGAAGTAGCGATGTCATGCTTCGTCGGTGCTTCCAAAGAATGTTCTTGACGCCTGGTGTCCTGGCGTCGAGAATCCTGACGCTCGGCTTCCTGGTGTCGAACTTCTTGACATTTGGCGTCCTGAAGTTCAAACACTTGACGCTCGGCGTCCACGTTCTTGACTCCTGGCGTCCAGCTTCTTGACTCTTGGTGCTCTGTCGTCGAGAATCTTGACCATCGGCATCCTGGCTTTCAGTTTCTTGACGCCTGGCATCTTGGCGTCCAGCCTCTCGATGCTCGGCGTCCTGGCGTCCAGAATCTTGACGCTTGGCATCCTGGCGTCCAGAATCTTGACGCCTGGCGTCCTGGCGTCCAGAATCTCGACGCCTGGCGTCCTGGCATCCAGGCTTTTGATGCTCACGTCCTGGTGTCCAGAATGTTGACGTCTGTTGTCTAGGTGTTGAGAACCTTGACGCTCTACGTCCTGGCATCCAGCTTTTCGTCCAAGCTTTTGACGTATGCTGTCTTTGCTTGTAGCAGGCTGATAAGACTGCATTAATGAGGAGAGCTTCTGCTGCAAATCTTGCAGTAAGGAAATCTGCGGAGCTTCTTGCTGCTGGGGACAGACTGGGGAAGCCGCAACATCAATATCTCTCTCTTCATCCTGTTCGGCTTGAGACGAACGTCCTGAAGACGAATGCCAATCTGCAGGAGGAGCTGGAGCATGAACTGAAGGCATCCAATCGTCCGATACTTCCTTTCCTCCTACCAAAGACGACGGCCGCCTGTGCGACATCTTGCGTCTTAGCTTGGTAGGAGAGCAAGCATCGGAGTCGAAAGAGAAGCGTTCAGGAGTTGCAGCACGCACCGAAGGCCTCCCTCCGTCCGATACTTCCTTTCCTCCTACCAAAGACGACGGCCGCCTGTGCGACATCTTGCGTCTTAGCTTGGTAGGAGAGCAAGCATCAGACTCAAAAGAGAAGCGTTCCGGAGTTGCAGCCCGCACCGAAGGCCTCCCCCCATCCGATATTTCCTTGCCTCCTACCAAAGACGACAGCCGCCTGTGCGACATCTTGCGTCTTAGCTTGGTAGGAGAGCAAATGTCGGAGCTGGAAGGGAAGCGCTCCGGGCTGCTCCAATGACTACATCCTGGCAGTTCTTGACGCTTGGCGTCATGCTCTACTGGATGTTGTCTTTTGAGGGGTCTAGATTTCGAAGTCTGACGCCAGCCCCGTCTGGGTACTGCGTCGTCAGACGACGAAGAAAGCACTTTAACCTCGCCTTTCCAATGGCGAGGGTGAGCGTCCTGGGGATCGTCAACAGGTACGCTCGAGGGGACGGCCGCTCGGGAGCTAAAACCTCTCACCTCCCTTCGTCGGTCGACTTTCCTTCTCACAGGGGTTGGTGAGCTTGGAAGAGGTCTAGGATTAGGAGCACGACAGATCCGAGCGACCGCACCCTCCACTGCACTTGCACTTTTTGTATCACTAGCCACTTTAAGATCTCTCACATTAGACCACAATTTATCCCTATCATCTGTAAGGGATTCTACCCGTTGACCAAGGGCTTGAATGGCCGTCATCATCTCCTTTAATGTTGGACTCTTACCTGTTTCCGTAGCTGAATCTGGTACTGCTACTACAGAAGGTGGATCAATAGGTTCATTGAGGGATAGAGAACTGTCTACAGTGGGGCCTCGCTTAGTCACGGATCAGCAATCACGGATTCAGTTAATCACGGGTTTTTCCTTGGACCACTTCTCAGTCTATATATCGCTGGTATGAATCACAGCATCCGGGCTTGTCGGTGGTAGGCTAAGCCTCGTCCGGTTCCGATAACCAATAAATGCATGAACAGGTTCACATTATGATATTAACTGACAATAAAGGTAATAAAACCATTCTCACCTTACATATTATTGGCATATCTTCATAATATATAGCCTATTCATGGAATAATTCCATGTCATTGACATAAACTTGTAGTGAGCGGCCAGCAGAAATGTAAACATTGAGTTACACTTCACAGCACCTTTGTCATTCTTAACCTTTTAGAAATGTTAATAGTAGTAGTGTAATTACAGTAGTAATAACATTTAGGAAAACATAAATTTTCAATTCGAACTTCATTATTATTTTGGTATAACGTAATCAACTTCTCTGAACACTGCAGTCATACAAATGATAATTGTCATAGATTATCGTATGTTGTTTGCAATCGGCGACGAAGCGTAAACGTAATAAAACCATTTTTTACCTTATATATATTTTGTCATATATTCATAATAAAACGCAAATCTTATATATTATTGGCATATCTTCATAATAAAAAGCCTCTTCAAGGAATAATTCCTTGGGGAATCCATTTTTCAAAAGACAAAAATACACTTTACATGTTTACAGTATACAATGAATAATGATTACTTTATTTTGATGTGATTACATTAATATTACAGTATGGTACTCTAAGCAGTACAGTAACTATTTTTTATCATAAATGTATATTCATTCACGAAAAAAACACATATGACCACCGTGACGTCACCGTTCTACAAAGTACCGATGTATTTTTATGTAAGTATCCTCTAAACTCTGTCATAAATCACTTTACTTACTTTTTTTGTGAAGCCCAAATGCTACGTATATTCCGGAAAATTATTGAAATCATGAATTTTATCATAGAGCAAGATTCACTAATTACTGTTTTCTTCTTTACATGACTAAATGCATTTTTAGGATAAACTCATTTACAAATTTTCAAATACTATGAATGTAAATAGCGCAAAATTCGTAAATCTCTTCTCCTCTCGTCTCTCTCTCTTCTCTCTCCTCTCTCTCTCTCTCTCTCTCTATCTCTCTCTCTCTTCTCTACTCTCTTTCTCCTCTCCCCTCCTCTCTCTCATTACTTACAGAAAAAAACTATAATACTGATCTATTATTATCGTAATAAAAGAACAAGATGGTCCCCGAAAGAATAAAAATATGTGTTGCCATATTTTTATTCTTTCTGTGATTTACGAAACTGTGCTTCAATACAGCTTTTATAGTTGACTCAATGATTATCACATATTATAACAATATACAAGAGAATATCTTATCACTATCCATGTTTCATTTCTTATCATCATAAAATATTTAAAATACAAATTTCATTGTTATTCTCGAGCTAAGATAGTCAACAGTACTCTAGTCCCAAGCTGTTCTCTCAAGCTATTCAAGTTACTCTCGTCACAAGCTGCTCTCTCTCTCTCTCTCTCTCTCTCTCTCTCTCTCTCTCTCTCTCTCTTTCTCTCTCTCTCTCTCTCTCTCTCAATGAAATATGAATTACTGTATCATAATATCATAAACTATTATGTACAAAGTTAATAATAATAATAATTCCATTAATAAATTCGTTTCTTTTAGCAACTAAATTGTTTTCCAAAATAATTCTTTCGGTAATAAACGTCCATCAGCTGTATTTTGCTGTTTACACATTAATATTATAGTTGGGTGCTGTTATCATTACAGTAAATCATGTTTTTTTTATCATAAATATGTTCATTCACGAAATAGATATACTATGTACTTTTAGTTTGGTGCAGCAGCCAAATCATAAAAATAAAAAGGAATTGTTAGGTAATTATACTTTTGTTTGCTGATCTGATGAAGGGGAAATTGAAGATAGGAAAGAATAACTTTGAAACTGTCTTGAATTTAGTTTAAGGGGGCCAGCCGGCTAATGCCCTTTTTTAAGGACAGGACTTTGATATTCATACCACTTAATAAGGTGACTTGGGACATCTCCAAACCGCATATGATTTTCGCCTCTGACCTTCGGTTTTGTGACGCCAGGGCGATTTATCCCGAAAATAACCATTTTTCAAATTCTATCTCCTCCCTTGATATTTAATATTAAGACATGGGATTACTACCATATACAGACCTGATGTAGACCTCCAATCGAATGGAGAGTTTTTTTTTCTAAAAGTCATTTTTTTGCTAGATATGAATTTTTCAATATGGTCAAAAAATAAACCCTATAAATCAGGAGAAAAAAATTTATAAAAAAAAATACGAAACAAAAATTGGAAAAAAGGGCTCTATTTGATTGTTCTATAATGTCTTTCTGAGTTATATACCAAATTCCAATGTTATAGCTTTAAAACTAAGTGAGAAGATAGATTTTGAAGGTCAATAAGTATAGTTTTGAGATACGGGCGTTCAAAGTTTTCCTTCGTATTTCTATAAAGACAATATTAATAAATAATGATTATTATGAATGTATATTTGTTTTTTGTGTATTAATAAACCAAAACTATTTTATTTATCATAATTTAATCATAAATGATGATCCCCTTGCTCATATATCGCAGCCTGGGGCACTGCTTGAGGCAAGATGGGGCACTCCTTCCTACACAATTCTCTCTCTCCCCTTCACTAACTCGGCTTACTACAGCGAATTTTCTTCTTCTGTATGTTAGCGAGATGTTTTCCTTGTACTTTCCTCTTTGGCATGATGAAATTCTTGACCGAAACAAAGATAAACAAACGTAATTGCAAGAGCATGTCAAGAGGTGAAACTCGAAGGCGTACACTTTTTTTACAAAGACAATTTAATAAATCATGATTATTATGAATTTCATATTCCATTTTGGGTTTTAAAATGATATTGTTATGATACAATAAAGTTTGTTCATACTTACCCGGCAGATATATATATAGCTGTATTCTCCGAAGTCCGACAGAATTTCAAAACTCCCGGCACACGCAGTGGTCGGCCAGGTGGTAGTACCCATTCCCGCCGCTGGGAGGCGGGCGTAAGGAACCATTCCCATTTTCTGTCAGATTTTTCTAGTGCCTAGCCCCTCTCCTGAGGGGAGTGGGTGGGCACTTTGATTATATATATCTGCCAGGTAAGTATGAACAAACTTTATTGTATCATAACAATATCATTTTGTTCATGAATCTTACCTGCCAGATATATATATAGCTGAATCCCACCTTTGGAGGAAGGGGGAGACAGATTCGATTTTGGGAAACAATTTCATATATATGATTGATATTTTGGTTCCTTAACTGTTAGCATAGCTGACTTCGTGAGTACCGTCACCCAAGTCTGCTTCTGCTTTACTAGAGACTCCAGCTAGGTAGTGACCTGTGAAGCTGTTGAGTTCTAGAGGATCTGTCAACGGGGGCGTGACCACAATGCAACTAGATCCTATATTATAGACCTCCAATTTCGGTACTGCATTCCTAGAGGTGCCAGCAAGGACGTGACCTGTGAGAGCTGGTGCGCTCTAAGAGAACTGGTCAGCGGGGAGCGTGACCACAATGTGACAGATCATATAGGTGTTGTTTAGACACCGAATGCTGTTAATGCTTCACTGGAGGTGCCAGCAAGGACCGTGACCTATGTAGCTGGTGCGCTCCAGATGATTTGTCAATGGGGGCGTGACCACACTGTGACAAAAACATTTACCCTACTATGAGGGCGAAGCAAAAACATTACCACCTGACCTAGCCTATCTGGTTAAACTTCATATAACCAAGGCTAATGGAGGGAAGTCCGCCTAAGGCGGCCTACCCAAGACCACAAAAAACTAAACACCTACATAAACCTAATAAAAATAAAAAATAAAAAGAAATAAAATTAAAAAGTCCAAACTAACATTATTTTCTAAAAGATAGGAAGAGTGCTACTCTCTGTCCCCAATATAGTGTCTGCTGCGACATATGGGCCCAAAGAGTAGCAATTCTCGTATGTAATCCTCACCTCCCGAAGGTAGTGAGAGGCAAACACTGAATTACTACGCCAAAATGTGGCATTCAAGATGTCATTGAGTGCCATGTTCTTTTGGAAGGCTACCGACGTAGAAATAGCCCTCAGTTCATGCGCATTCACCTTCAACACTTTCATATCACTGTCTTGACAGGATGAATGCACTTCCTGATGGTGCCCCTCAAGAAAAAGCCAAAGCATTCTTTGACACTGGTAACCTTGGCTTCCTGACCAAACACCACAAGTTATCAGAAGGACCTCTAATAAACCTTGGTTCCTATCTTTTCAGCCGGAGGGTTGACTTCCTAGCTATGCTTAGGAGTCTGCTTCGTCTCAAGAGCCTCAGCGAGGATGTGGGACCTATGGGTAAGAGTTCTTGTGGGTTTGCCGATGGGGGTCTTATCCACTTACTCGCAAAGCCTAACTGGCATTTGTCAATGGGTGCTAATCCACTCATATGACTATATACCCTAGGCTATTAGCCATAAAATTAAGGCAGAATAAGGAGCGCAACACCGATCCCGATCACCTCAATCCTAACACGAGTGTTAGCGCTTAATTTGAAGAGTTAGACTAAAAATTAACTCACTAGTTAAGGATCAGTGTCGGCTCCCTATCCCAGCAACATATCGCAGACACGAATAACCAAGAGAAAAAGGATCTCTTGTAGGTTTGAATTGACATCCTTCGTGTAACGGAAGATCGGACAAACAGAATGCATCTCCCGTAAGTGACAGCTCATATGTCCTTTATGACATATTGTTATGGAACCAAGAAGAATTCATAAAAGCTCGCACTTTATGCATAGGTTCGAATGGACTGGACATGAGGAACTTCAGAACTACATCCAAGTTCCAAGACGGCAACTTGGGTTGTTGAACCTTCATCGTTTCGAAAGATCTCAAGAGATCGTGAAGGTCTCTGTTGTCCGCCAAGTCCAGGCCTCTGTGCCTAAAGACAACTAAAAGCACACTCTTATAACCCTTGATTGTAGAGACTGCAAGTTTTAGATCCCTTCTCAGAAAAGGAAGTCAGCAATCTGGCTCACAGAGGTCGTGGTGGAGGAAATGCCTTTCTTCTTGCACCAACTCCTGAAGACTATCCACTTTGATTGTACACTGCGTTGGAAAACGCTCTTCTTGCACTGGCGATAGCTTTCGCCATTGACATATAAAAGCCTCTCGCTCGGCCAACTTTTGGGATAGTCTGAATGCAGTCAGACTCAGAGCGAAGAGGCTTCTGTGGTACCTTCTCGAAGTGGGGCTGTCTGAGTAGATCTGTCCTTACTGGAAGCGTCCCTCGGGAAGTCTACTGCAAAGGCCATGACCTCTGTGAACCACTCTCTCGCAGGCCAGAACGGGGCGAACAAAGTCATTCTTGTCCCTTCCGGACACCGCAAACTTTCTCATGACTTCCCCTAAGATCTTGAACGGGGGAAAGGCGTACAGGTCCATCCCCGTCCAGTCCCAGAGAAGTGTGTCTATCGTCACTGCGCTGGGTCGAGTACTGGGGTAGCAGTACAGTGGAAGCCTCTTCGTTCTGGACGTCGCAAAGGTATCCACGAGCGGACATCCCCATAACCCCCACAGCTCTTGGCATACCTCCTGATGCAGAGTCTACTCGGTTGGCAGAAGTTGACCTCGTCTGCTGAGGAGATCGCCCAGACATTCTCTACTCATGCTACAAACTTCGTAAGGATCATGACGTCCAGTGCCCTTGCCCACAGCAAGATCTCCTTTGCCAGAGCAAAAAGGGACTGAGACTGTGTTCCTCCCTACGTTCTTCAAGTACGCCAGAGCTGTGGTGTTGTCTGAGTTGACTGGACTATTCGATGAGAAGACTTTTTCTTGGAAAAAATGGAGAGCTAAAAAAGATGGCTGCCATTTCCTTTAGGTTTATGTGCCAGGACTACCTTGTTCCCCTCCCTCCAGGTGTCCCTTCACCTCAGCCTGGCCACTTATTTCCCCTAATGATTGCTCCCCATCCCGTGGTGGAGTGTCGGAGAACAACACTAGGTCATGGCTCTGAAGCTTGAGAGACACGCCCTCCGACAGCTACCTGGATCTAGCCAACATTTCAAGTGATGTTTTACCTCTCCTGAAATTTCCAAGATCATGTGTAGATTCTTGTTTTCTTTCTAATTGTACTTAAGAAAAAATTGTAACTGTCTGAGGTGCAGTCTCCCCAAGGAAACAAACTTCTCCAGCGAGGAAATGGTCCCCAGTTAGACTCATCCATTCCCTCACCGAGCACGAATCTTTCCTTAGGAAGGCTAACACTTTGTCTAAGCCTTGCTGCTGACGTCCCTGGGACGGAAAAGCTCGAAAAGCCACTGAATCCATCTGAATCCCCAGTTACACGATGGATTGGGTTGGGATCAGATGTGACTTTTCGAAATTCACCAGTAGTTCCAGGGACTTCACCAACGATTAGTTGTTTGAAAATCCTTCAGACACCGCGTTTGAGTGGAGGCATGAATGAGCCAGTCGTCCTTCGAAGATAACAATTGCGAAGGAGGAGACTGAGGGGCCGCAGGCTGAAACTATTCTTCTTTCAAAAGAGGGCTCGAAGTCATCGAACCAAGACCTCCTCTTCTTCTCAACTGACATACGTTCGGGAAGATGGTAACTACGTGCTCCTTCAGGACAAACCTCTGGAGAGCTGCATGAAAACTAGAGAGCAAGGCAACTGGCGAAAGAGCGGAACGAGGAGAAGGAGAAGGGACTGCCCTGGACTCTTGATTGGCAGCCTATCATCCTTCCTCTTGTGATGTGGCTTTGCCTTTCTCACTGCAATCAACGAAACAAGTTGTTGTTGCAAAGACACAATCATCCTTTTCGATGGAGAACATTCCTTCTCAGGCAAAAGGCTGATCCTTTGAGAAGACGATGGGCGAGGGGAAGCCCTCCTCCTTCTCACATGGACCGCCAAGGATATATCTTTGGAGCGACCGAAGCGCTTAAAAGCATACTCATCGGAAGACCTCCTCTCCGGTGAAGATCGCAACACAGTAGAAAAAGAGAGAGGACGTTGAAGCGTCCCCCTCCCTGAGACCATACATCATACATCTTGGCTCTCTTTTACTGCGGAAAGTTTTCCAATTGCCCAGGAGACGACTGAAAGCAGAAGGAGCTAACGGACGAGAAGCGTCCCCTCCGGAAGGAAACAAAGACGACGGGCCCGCCTGTGCGACATATAGCGTCTTCGTTCTCCTCAGAGGGAGCGAGACCCTCCACCGAGAGTTCCAACTCCTGCGCGGGGGGGAGGACGTCTCTGAAGACAAAAGTAATCTTTCAAGATTCAAATTCTATAAGATTATGAGCCATGACATCACCTATAGACGAATCTTGACTATGAGAGATGTTCAGAATCATTTCTAGATTATCTATGCTATTCCAGTTTTTCTGCAGGAAAAACTGGAGAGGTGTGAATTTCAGTCTATTCAGGGAAAACAAACTTCTCCAGCGAGAAAAGGTCCCCTGCAATTCATTCATTTCCTCACCGAGCAGTTTCCTTCCCTAATAAGGCTGCGTTTCACTTAAACAGGAGTAATTTGAAGACACGTAGAAGATTGTTCATTTGTTTCTTTTCCTAAAAGTCTCCTTCCTGAGATCCATTACTATTCTCTGATTCTCGGCGAATGTCTGAAGAAGCATTACGTTGTGCGTCCATCCAAGCGTCCAGCCGAGCATCCTGCCGAGCGTCACGCTCGGCGCTGTCGTATTGGCAGCGGAAGGTGAGTTCCCCTTCATAATCCGAGCAACAAGGGGACGTCTCGGCGGGGAGCTTAATTTTAGAAACTTTTGGGACTTGCATCTATTGCACCATCATTCTTGTTTTCGAGAGAAATCATGTGTGCTATGCCGCTGTAGACTCGGACAGAATTCTGTTACCATGCGGTAAACGAAACCGAAAAAAAAAAAAAAAAAGGTCTAATACATATATATATATAATATTATATATACATACACACACATACATTTGACACATATATAATCTAGAAACAATCATAGATAGATTAACACATAATACACACACATATATATATACACACACTACATACACATAATATATATATATTTACTTTATTTAGTTTATTTTTTATTTTTTTTTTTTATTTTTTTTTTTTATGAAAAAAATAAAAAATTCTCGACAAAAGTGGGAAGATGTTTCAGCCATGGTATGCTAGAATAATTCCCCTCAACCCGAGGCTAAGGCCGTGATTGTAGGGTAGAAATACGGTTAGTCCGTCAATCCCGCAGGAGAGAGAGAGACGTAACCTATAGCGCATGGCAGACAATCAGATGGAACTGAGCACTGGCATTACGCATAGTGACAGCAGACTCAGAGAACGTTCGTCGTTCTCGCACTGCTCTGCCTGAGTTCGCCACCTACACCATTCTACGAATAATAGGTTTACTATCATTATAGAGCAGAAACCAAAATCCATCAAACTGGTATATTTAAGCGAAACTGGAATTTGCCTAAATATAAAAAGGCTAACTTGGTATTGTCATAACAATACCTTAAATGTTTAAAAATAGGGAAACCGGCAACCCCTGAATAGTTGCAGGGAGAACCGATTAAATGTAATAAGAATAATCGTACTCTCGGTTGTCCTCCGTAGGAGTAACTATGGTATGAGTATATAACTTGAACCATACAACCGCTTGATAGTAACTAATTTGACGTTAAGGGCAAAAATAATATTACTATTGATACAAACAATCGCTTGTTCACCTTTACCGGCAGAAATAATATATATTACATATATCTGAACTTGGTAAGTTTTATGAACAAACGTATAGAGTATTTTAGGACACTTGGACAGCTTACCTACCCTAAACTAAACCTTTCTGCCTCACCAGAGGTAGGGAGAGCCATCAACGCGGTAGTGGTTTTGTCAATGAGAAATCATACGCGTACGCGATAGAATGAACACTCATGGCATTCTCACTATACTTCACTACACTACTAAAACTTTCCAATGCAAACATGATTCCAGGCTACGCAAAGATTTAAGAATCACAGATAGGGTATTACCTCCAAAGACACTATTGTAGGGCCCGAAAGGCATCACAGGTCTTTGGAGGGATAAATTCTATCTAGGACGGGTAACTTGTTGTTCACACCGGCCTGGAGGAAGACCTCCTTACACTATCACGTTCTAGTTTACGTACCTATGATTCATAAGCCTTCCGCGCAGTAATCAGATTTGATATTTTCCACACTCGTTGCAGCGGTCATCAAACATACAAACATGTTTTCCTTACAATTCGTGCACACTGTATGAGGGTCTACCGAAGTTTTCGGTAGCCTAACCTTGCATTCTTCCACACAACATACTCTGGCCTAGTCGAACTAAATCCAGACATCGTAAGTTTAAGGAAAAAACCAAAAAAAGGAAGCCAAAACAAAAACAATCCACAATTAGCGTATGCCTAACCACCGATCCTAATCAAATAACCAAAAATCAATCGGGATACTCAAGTGACCAAAAGAGTTCCAAAATCCAATGACGGAAGTGCAGAAAACACTTGTTGTCTGCACCGGCGACAGAAAATATCTGACAGAAAATGGGAATGGTTCCTTACGCCCGCTCCCAGCGGGCGGGAATGGGTACTACCACCTGGCCGACCACTGCGTGTGCGGGAGTTTTGAAATTCTGTCGGACTTCGGAGAATACAGCTATATATATATCTGGCAGGTAAGATTCATGAACAAAAAACCAAATCTTTGTTATTTATCATAAATGAAGATCTCTTTGCTCAAAGATCGTAGCCTTAGGCACAGTGTGACGTGTGCTGTCAAGCAAGACGGGGGCGTTACTAAGCAACCCTCCCCTCTCTCTCTTCACTAACTACGCATATATTATGATATTCTGTAATAATACTTGAGCGATTTTTCTTCGTCTGTATGTTAGCGAGATGTTTCCCTTGTCTTTTCCTCATTGGCATGATGAAATTCTTGCCGAAACATACATAAACATACGTGAAATCAGGCGAATGTCAGACGTGAAATGGAACGTGTAGACTACTTGACGTCTGTGATCGCACTAAATCAGGACTGGACTTGGTGGTAGCTTGAGCCTGAAGTCTCCTTCTCGACTCGGGGAATGTCTACAGATGCCATTTCTTTCTCATTTTCTTTTGACAATACTTATCAAAATTTACGATAATTAGAAGAAATATTGCATTTTCTTGTACGGATCAATGTTTTAGGCTTATTGAGTTACGTTAACTAACTTTACCCTGTAACTACGGAAAGTAAGAGGAATTTTGACGAAATATTTCGTATAACGTATTCTCAATTGCCATATGAAGCCATGAATTTTTTCATGACTGCATTTTTCGCCCTATACCTCCATATATAGAGGTTCCGGCCGGCCCCCTTAAGGTGATAGCTGAAGAAATATTTGGTGCTTGAACTAAAGTAGGCAGTTATAAACACTGAAATAGTGGTCTTGGGTGGGTTAATTATTAAAGTAGGCAGTTTAAAGCAATTTTCAGGGGGGGTACCAGGATAACACGGGTATTTACTTATCACAGGTGGTTCTGGGCCCTATCCCCCGTGATTAACGAGGCCCTACTGTATTCCTTGACTATCTTTGGAGGAGCGAGACATAGTACTCTTCGCTCTCCTTATCCTATCCTTCTCTAATTTCCGCACATAGCGGTAGTACTCAATCCATTCAGTCTCAGGCAAGTCCACACATTCATTACACCTATCACCCAACTCACAAATTTTACCTCTACATTTACTACAAATAGAATGAGGGTCTATCGAGGCTTTAGCAAGCCGAGTCTTACAACCTCTCACACACATTCTCACACTCGATGCAGAGTCAGTCATGTTGGGAATTTTCAAAAGAGAGATCAAAACAAGCAAGGGTCAAACCAACAATATCCAAACAACAGTCAAGAAAAATCCAAATCAAGAATCCAAATCAAGAATCCAAATCAAGCGAAAGCCAAAGCCAAAGTGTACTTTACCAAATAACTGCAAAAAACACAGGCTAAGCGAGCGAAGTTCCAACGATGTCACCGAAGCGGCGGCAGGGAAGATCTGAGGAATAGTTGGAATGGTTCTACGTACCTGGGTAGAGGGCGCACAGGTGGTGCACCTGACTACCCAATCGGCGATTGCTGCGAGTTTTGAAATTCTGCCGTGACGTCAGGGACCTAAGCTATATATATAACTACCAGGTGAGTTAGATGTTTGAAATTAATGAATTTGGTGTCATTTCCGAGTAAACGTTTCAAAATGCCCGAAGATACATTTTTAAATCAATATCATGAGTAAAAGTTAGCAATAATGAAAATATTTTTGTTACGTATTTTAAATTCACAATAAATTGGAAAAAGGTTTTCAAATTCTGTTTACACAGTGTGTAAAACTAAGATAAGTTGGCTTTCTAATCATATGAAATTCTTTCCTATCTACCCAAGGTTGATATCACATAGCACAATCAGAAAAATTTTAAATATACTTTAGTGGTACAAATTTGACAAGTGAAAAAACAGTCTAGGAACTTTTTAAAAGAAATTTATCATAAATCAGAATATATACTGGTCTCGATGATAACACCAAGCATCAATACATACTATATTCAGATTTTGTTCTTATGGTGCATTTTTTTTTATCTATATAGTAAAATTATTGTAAAAATATCTTTGGATGATGACTGGTTATCACAATATCAAAGGTTGAAAAAGGGATTACTATAATCATCATCAAAATCTCAAAAGGTATAATTATGTCTTCCTCATCTTAATAATGTCTGTGCAGTTATTTCAGTAGGCACACTTAGTGCCCTATGGGGGGTTAAAAATGCATGTATACAAGCTTATTTTCTTTATACAGCCAAGACATGGACACTGGGGGAAAAAAAGTGGATATTTTGAACAAGACTACACTGGAATATCATATGTCAAGTGAAGAATTTGCTGAGAAAGTTTCCATAGGATGGCAAATTGAGTCAGATTTATACGACTTTCAATCCTCTCAACTCTGTTCCACTTAGTAAAAATGCTTTTTCAAGATCCATATTTATATGGTAGAACTTCCTATAATTTACTCTTAATGTTTTTTTTTAAATTAAATCAACTCCCCAAGTAACCAAGTGCCTTTATAAAAGAAGATATAGAATACAACAGCCTCTTAAAAGTAAATTATGCTGTAGAAACCAGAGAAAAACAGCATTATGGAGAAAAGATAAAACTAGCATTTCTAACCTTCAGTTCTTTACAGATCATTATAGTAAATCATTCAAATCCAAGTCAACCCATCTACAAAGATACTAAATGTAAATATCAAGTTAGTGAAGCATGAGAACAACCCCTACCTCTTGAATCTGCTCTTCAGTGCCACCTGACTGTTTAAGATTCTCTACAATTGTGGCTACACGAATGCGTTTCTCAAGAAGTCGACGATTATCAGCAGCTCTTGTCTCTCTTTGTACCATAAGATTGTACATACCTTTATGGCACCATTCCAAAATCATTCGCACAACCTATGGGTGAAAGTGATTATCATTAATACTCAATTAACTTGCCCAATTTCATATCCAAAATTCACTACCTTGCTTTTAGTAGATTCTAAACTAAATCAAACACCTTGGTCATAGTATACAGGCAGTCCCCGGGTTACGACGGGGGTTCCGTTCTTGAGACGCGTCGTAACCCAAAAATCGTCGTAAGCCGGAACGACGTTTGGAAATATGTCTTAAACTAATAAAAAGTTATAAAAACCTTACTTGTAATCCTTTGGTTACACTACATGTTGTTTCCTGTAGTTTTATGTACAACCTGGAGTTATTTTCATAAAAAAATGCTGGTTCTTGAAGGTAAAAACTATTGTAATCCTCTGGTGACACTACATTCTTGAAGTTTTATGTACAACCTGGAGTGATTTTGCCCAATCTTGAGGGCTACAAGAACAGTTGATTACTATTTACGTATCATATAGACTAATTAAAGTAAATGCATCTTTAAATAGGCTTATACATTAGTATCAACAAAACATTTCCTGGCATGAATCAGAGGCCGTTTAATGAAACGAACACTTCTCTGTCCTATCTGTTCAGAAAATAAACGTTACGTCAATCCCGAGACCATTGTTGCCAAGACCTCTCTCTCTCTCTCTCTCTCTCTCTCTCTCTCTCTCTCTCTCTCTCTCTCTCTCTCTCTCTCTCTCTCTGATCAAATTAACCTTGACATACGATTGCCCTAATATATACGAATGTTTTGAGATACAACAGAAAATTTGCGAAAATATATGCTTTGATATACAACGAAATATTTGAGATACGATTTTGTGATGAGTGATAGTTGTATAGGCGACCGATAAATGGGGTTCAGTCTGTTTGTTTATTGGTGCTGCATCGTTAATACGTCGTTGTTTAGTTCGTTGTATTTGTACCTATTTTTCTTGTTATTTTGTCTATTTTATTATTAACCATGGGTCCCAAAGCTAAAGACAAAGCAGGTGATAAGAAAAAACCCAAGAAAATGATTTCGATGGAAGCAAAACATGAAATTATAGCAAAGCATGAACGTGGCATTCGTATCGTCGATTTGGCAAACGAGTACGGTCGAAATCCTTCTACAATATCCACGATCATCAAGCAGAAGGAAGCTATAAAAACCTTCCAAAGGCATCACCATTATTTCTAAACTACGAACTGATTTAAAAAAATAAATCAAAATTAGTTTAGCAATGTTATTTCATTTGTGTTTATTACGTAGTTATTAGTGTACATACGTAAATAAAAAGAGAACAAATCGTTCCCTGCCACCCTTCCCTACCTCCTCCCCCTGCTGGCCTCACGTCATCTTTCGTTGTGGTAAGTAAAATTCCTTTCTTTTTTTATTGATTTTATTAACATTTATTATCATTTATCACATTGCTATGTTATTTTATCATTGTGTGTTATTATTCGTTTATTTGTGTATAAATTGTGTATATTATATGTAATTTAGCTGTGTTTAGGTGTAGTTTCATAGCACTAGAACGGATTTATACAGATTACGTTATTTTAAATGGGAAAAAATGCTTTGAGATACAACTGTTTTGATATACGACGATGGTAACGGAACAAATTAAATTCGTATGTCAAGGTTCCAGTGTACAGGCGGTCCCCGGGTTACGACGGTTCTGGCTTACGACGTTCCGAGGTTTTTCTTAAATATTCAATGGAAAAATCCGTCCTGGGTTACAACGCTTGTTCCGAGGTTACGACGCAGACGCTTCCGACGCTCCGAGTTAACAACGCTTTTAAAAAATGCATACTATGATAAAAATCCTTTATAGTTTAGCACAGTATATTAATAAAAATAATGGTCTGGTTAGATTACAACAAAAATTTTGAGGTTATGATGATTTTCGACACTTTTTATGTCGTATTTTTCTGTTTTTTAGCAGGGGGGGCGCCTCCCATATGCGGAACTAGTTTTCCGAGCGATGAATACATACTAGCTTGCGGTGCGTCAAAGTTTACATATAACAGTCCAAAAGCGCAAATAATGAAAAAAATCATTGTTGTTTTCCAGTAATAATAAACAAAAACGAAGTTTCTGGTTAGATTACAACGCAAATTCCAAGTATCCAAAGAGAGACATTATCCAGTAATTTGATCAGAGAGAGAGAGAGAGAGAGAGAGAGAGAGAGAGAGAGAGAGAGGAGAGAGAGAGCGCGAGAGAGAGATGAGAGAAGAGAGAGGCGTCTTCCGACGCTCCGAGTTAAGGACAGAGAAGTGTTCGTTTCGTTTAAACGGCCTCTGACTCATGCCAGTAAATGTTTTGTTGATACTAATATAAGCCTATTTAAAGATACGTTTACTTTAATTAGTCTATATGATACGTAAATAGTAATCAACTGTTCTTGTAGCCCTCAAGATTTTGGCAAAATCGAAGTATTCAAAGAGAGACATTATCCAGTACACTGGAACCTTGACATACGAATTTAATGTGTTCCGTTACCATCGTCGTATATCAAAACAGTTGTATCTCAAAGCATTTTTTTCCATTTAAAATAATGTAATATGTATTAATCCGTTCTAGCGGTATGAAACCACACCTAAACACAGCTAAATTACATATAATATACACAATTTATACACAAATAAACAAGTAATAACACACAAGATAAAAAAAAGAAAAGAATTTTACTTATCACAACGAAAGATGACGTGAGGCCAGCAGGGAGAGGAGGTAGGGAAGGGTGGCAGGGAACGATTTGATCTCTTTTTATTTACGTATGTACACTAATAACTACGTAATAAACACAAATGAAATAACATTGCTAAACTAATTTTTATTTATATTTTTTAATCAGTTCGTAGTTTAGAAATAATGGTGATGCCTTTGGAAGGTTTTTATAGCTTCCTTCTGCTTGATGATCGTGGATATTGTAGAAGGATTTCGACCGTACTCGTTTGCCAAATCAACGATACGATCATGCTTTGCTATAATTTCATGTTTTGCTTCCATCAAAATCATTTTCTTGGGTTTTTTCTTATCACCTGCTTTGTCTTTAGCTTTGGGACCCATGATTAATAATAAAATAGACAAAATAACACGAAAAATAGGCACAAATACAACGAACTAAACAACGACGTGTTAACAATTCAGCACCAACAAACAGACTGAACGCCATTTATCGGTCGCCTATACAACTATCACATCGTAAAATCGTATCTCAAATATTTCGTTGTATATCAAAGCATATATTTTCGCAAATTTTCTGTTGTATCTCAAAACATTCGTATATTAGGGCAATCATATGTCAAGGTTCCAGTGTAATTTGATCAGAGAGAGAGAGAGAGAGAGACAGAGACAGAGACAGAGACAGAGACAGAGACAGAGACAGAGAGACGTCTTGGCAACAATGGTCTCGGGGATTGACGTAACGTTTATTTTCTGAACAGATAGGACAGAGAAGTGTTCGTTTCATTAAACAGCCTCTGATTCATGCAAGGAAATGTTTTGTTGATACTAATATATAAGCCTATTTAAAGATACGTTTACTTTAATTACTCTATATGATACGTAAATAGCAATCAACTGTTCTTGTAGCCCTCAAGATTTGGCAAAATCACTCCAGGTTGTACATAAAACTTCAAGAATGTAGTGTTACCAGAGGATTACATTAGTTTTTACCTTCAAGAACCAGCATTTTTTTTATGAAAATAACTCCAGGTTGTACATAAAACTACAGGAAACAACATGTAGTGTAACCAAAGGATTACAAGTAAGGTTTTTATAACTTTTTATTAGTTTAAGACATATTTCCAAACGTCGTTCCGGCTTACTACGATTTTTGGGTTACGTCGCGTCTCAAGAACGGAACCCCCGTCGTAACCCGGGGACGGCCTGTACTGGATAATGTCTCTCTTTGGATACTTTGATTTTGCCAAATCTTGAGGGCTACAAGAACAGTTGATTGCTATTTACGTATCATATAGACTAATTAAAGTAAACGTATCTTTAAATAGGCTTATATTATTAGTATCAACAAAACATTTACTGGCATGAGTCAGAGGCCGTTTAATGAAACGAACACTTCTCTGTCCTTAACTCAGAGCGTTGGAAGACGCCTCTCTCTCTCTCTCTCTCTCTCTCTCTCTCTCTCTCTCTCTCTCTCTCTCTCTCTCTGATCAAATTACTGGATAATCTCTCTCTTTGGATACTTGGAATTTGCGTTGTAATCTAACCAGAAACTTCGTTTTGTTATTATTACCGGACACAAGCAATGATTTTTTCATTATTTGCGCTTTTGGACTGTTATATGTAAACTTTGCGCATCGCAAGCTAGTATGTATTCATTCGCTCGGAAACTAGTTCCGCATATGAGGCGTCGCTAAAAAACATAAAAAGTGTCGAAAATCATCATAACCTCAAAATTTTTGTTGTAATCTGACCAGAAACTTATTTTTATTAACCCTTAAACGCTGAAGCGGTAAAAAAAAAAAAAGTCTCCCGTGTGCCGGAGGTGTTTCAGAGTGAGCGCGGAAGCGGAAAAAATATTTTTTTCAAAAAATTACAGCGCGCTTAGTTTTCAAGATTGAGAGTTCATTTTTGGCTCTTTTTTTTGTCATTGGCTGAAGTTTAGTATGCAACCATCAGAAATGAAAAAAATTATCATCATCATATATAAATAATGCGATATATGATAGCGCAAAAACGAAATTTCATATATAATTGTATTCAAATCGCGCTGTGCGCAAAACAGTTAAAGGAAACTAGTTACTTTTTTTTTGTTGTAATGTACACTAAATTGCGATCATTTTGGTATATAACGCATTGTAAAACGATAAAAGCAACACAGAGAAAATATTATCACAAAATAATGCATGAATTCATAACGCGCGGACGTAAACAAATATTTTTTTCAAAAAAATTCCCACCATGAAATCTAAATATTGTCCTAGAGACTTCCAATTTCTTTCAAATGAAGACAAATGATTTGAATATTACTATACTGTAAGAGTATTAGCTTACAAATGCAGTTTTCGACCATATCTGACGAGTTAAAGTTGACCGAATGTCGAATTTTTTTATATATATTTTTTTATATGCAATTATTTCGGAAATAAGAAAAGCTACAACCTTCAAATATTTTTCGTTTTATTCTACATGAAATTGCGCACATTTTCATATATACAACTCTATGAAATGCCTAATATGAAATGGAGCAAATATTCCGAGAATGGGAAGTACGCATTTCGGAGATTTGTGGCGGAGAATCCGCGCGCGGAGGGAAGGAAAGTTTTTTTTTTTTTTTTTAATTCACCATAAATCTAAATATGGTGCTAGAGACTTCGAATTTGTTTCAAGATGAAGATAAATGATTGAATATTACTAGAATGTAAGAGTTTTAGCTTACAATTGCATTTTTCGACCATTTCGGTAGAGTCAAAGTGGGACCGGAACGTGGTTTTTTTCTATTTATAGTTGATTTATATGCAAATATTTCAAAAATTAGAAAAGCTACAACCTTCAATTATTTTTTGTTGTATTCTACATGAAATGCGCACATTTTCATATATAAAAACTTTATGTAACGGCGAATTTAAAATGGTGCAAACATTACCACAATCGCACGTATGATTTTTTCGGAAGAGTTACCGCGCGGACATAAAGAAAATGTTATTTTTTTCATAAATTCACCATAAATCAAAATATTGTGCTAGAGACTTCCAATTTGTTGCAAAATGAAGGTAAATGCTTGAATATTACTAGAATATAAGCGTTTTAGCTTACAATTGCGTTATTCGACAATTTCGGTAGAGTCAAAGTTGACCGAAGGTTGAAAATTTGTCACTTATCATTTTTTATATGAAAATATTTCAAAATTGATAAAAGCTACAACCATGGGTGTTTTAAGTGTATTGTGCATGAAATTGCGCACATTTCATATATAAAACTTTATGTAACGGCTAATTTAAAATGGTGCAAACATTACCACAATCGCATGTATGCTTTTTTTCGGAAGAGTTACCGTGCGGATGTAAGGAAAAAGTTTTTTCATAAATTCACCATAAATCAAAATATTGTGCTAGACACTTCCAATTAGTTGCAAAATTAAGGTAAATGGTTGAATATTACTAAAATATAAGAGTTTTAGCTTACAATTGCGTTTTTTGACCATTTCGGTAGAGTCAAAGTTGACTGAAGGTTGAAATTTTGGCACTTATCGTTATTTATATGAAAATATCTCAAAACTGAAAAAAGCTACAATCATGAGTATTTTTTTTTGTATTCTACATAAAAATGCGCACATTTTCATATATAATACTTCATGTAACGGCTAATTTAAAATGGTACAAAAATCATGTCAAAGTGACCAAATAATTTCCGAGATGTGTCACAGATACTTTTTAGTGCGGCAAGAAAGAAATTCGCGCTTGAGCGCCTGCGTAACGATTGTAAACAAAACAACACCTTGATCCGTGAACTCCCAGCATCCCCCAAGGCGCGTGATTCAAGAGTTTTTGGCTGGTAGGCCTAAAAGTATTTTTCCACGAATTTTTAAAAAAACTTTTGTATGTCGACATAAAATACGTCCAGTCGGCACCCGAGAGACAAAAAATGTCGACGTAAAATACGTCCAGTCGGCGTTTAAGGGTTAATATACTGTGCTAAACTATAAAGGATTTTTATCATAGTATGCGTTTTTTAAAAGCATCGTTAACTCGGAGCGTCGGAAGCGTCAGCGTCATAACGTCGGAACAAACGTCGTAACCTAGGACGGAGTTTTCAATGAATATTTAAGAAAAAGTGTCGTAACCTCGGAACGTCGTGAGCCGGAGCCGTCGTAACCCGGGGACCTACTGTACTGATTCTTCACTAAATCAGAAAGTTCATCTGCATAAAACTATGACTTCTATATAATGATTTTATCTCCAAGCCAAATGTTGAATACAGTAATCTCTCAATTATCTGGATTCATATAGCCGGGGCCCTGTTGGATAAGGGTGAAATCTGGACAAGGTAAAGTATAAAATCCTACAAGTAAAACAGCAATTCTTTACCCTTACTCCCCATACCTTGTCAATACCACATTACCATGTACATTTATATATAAATGAAAATTTTATGCCAAAGGCATTTACCTACCATATTCTCCCTTATCTAGAGCAAATTATACTGTATAAGTATGAAAAAAGCAAACCTCTTCTTTTTCTCTCTCATAAATGAAACAATTCGGTAGGCAGGTATCTTACCTGTGTTTATGTATTATATTTCATCTGTTTTACCTTAGTTTGGTACTCTTCCACTTCTTCAGTGTCTTAGATATCTGCATCCATAGGTTTGATTATTATTTTAGGAGATAAAGATATACGTGTATTCTTGGCTTGTTTTTGTTCTTTCTTCATATCCTTTATCTTTGGTTTAACTGTAGTCAATCTAATAATAGTTGGTTTCTTTGTTTAGGGTGGTGTTTTCTCCAAAATTCTCTTTTTATATTTAATATCTGGTCCATCACAACTTTCCTCCCCTATTTCTGTAGTTGTACCTTCTTGCATTCCTATTTGTTAATATTTCAAATGTTTGATAAAATATTATCCTATCTACTGTACTAGTTTTCTTTATTCATATCATTGTAGTTTTTTCCTAAAGCATTAATTTCTTGAGATTTACTTTTCTGCACTCCGTTACTTCTATCTGTATGCTATTATGTACGTATTTGTTTCATTAATGGTTCTTGTTACTGAGGAGTATGTATATTTTTTGGACAGATCTTGAATTCCTCTCACTTTCAATTCTAATTTTGGCTTCTTTTACAGACATTCTAGTTCTTTTTTGAAATATTTTTAATTTTGTATATATAGTACATACATTCTTTAGACCTTGCATGATGGTTTTGCCCACAGTTTATGCATTTTGGCTCACTACATTTCCATTGTGTGGCATGATATTCAGATCCACAATACTATGCGCATGCAGGTTCATTTAGGAAATATTTTTTTGCATGTCCATATCTACTACAATTCTGACATTGTAGTGATTTTGGGACATATGGTCTTATTTCTGTGGTTTGGCCTAATTTTTTGTTTTTTCTGGGGTAGATCCTGACCTTCAAATTTTATTTTTGCAATTTTTAATAGTTTTTTTTATTCTTCTGTTTAGTACTTGGAAGGCCATACAGTTCACAATCCTTTACCTATGGGTATCTCTTTTTAGTAAGTCTAATAGTATATTCCTTTCAACTGGCTTATTATTCTCAGGAAATACAATGGTACCTTGAATAATGTTC
Source organism: Macrobrachium nipponense (assembly GCF_015104395.2). NCBI lineage: Eukaryota > Metazoa > Arthropoda > Malacostraca > Decapoda > Palaemonidae > Macrobrachium > Macrobrachium nipponense. The sequence goes on along the minus strand of NC_061108.1, from coordinate 68,344,491 downwards.
ATGGTATCATATTTTTTATTCTTATGTTTATATTATCTATTTTTTATTGATAAATAATCTTCAGACTGACTTTTTGTTATGGCTTCTATAAGCCCCATTTTTTCTTTTATCTGTCTAAATGACATCTGAGTTGTAGAATGTACTCAGCTCAAATAATTTCCAACTTGAGTACTGATATTTTTTTTATCAATTTCTACTAGTTAGAAACCTTGACCAACGTCTACTACCAAAGAGGGAGTCAAAGTGAGTAAAGGTTAAGTCAACACAATATTTACTTCTTTTGGGCATCTTAATACCACTCTGACATTTGTAATTGGGAGGTTTGCTTTGTTTGCCAGCCACAAAATATATAAAATTCATCCAGGTTGAGGTCCTTCTCACCAAGGAGGCCCAACGGGAGTAGGAGCAATACTCTTACCCACAGTGCCATGGGATCCTCACCTGGATATACACCATACCCAGTGCCTTATGGGTCGTCAGTCCGTCGAGATCAAACTCAGGACTGAGGGCAAAGATTGGCATACAAATTTCCCCTCACTCAACCACGTTCAGGTACTTTAGTTTTACGACTGGAGTGGCATGCCATCCAACTTCACCCTCCATCAAGTTAAAAGAGCAGTCAATTCCATAATCCAATACCAAGTCAAGGTCGTTAATGAAAGAGGAAGGAGGGAAGGGGAAAATTATAGGAGGAGGAGAAGTAAATGAGTTAAAGGTCCCAATGTTCAGTTGAATCCACTGCAGAGAGAGTAGGCATAAAAGAGCATACCCCCCTTGCAGCAGATCCCTAAGCTCCCACCTCATCAAGGGGTTGGGATCAGAGGCTTAAGCCTAAGAAAGCTCCATTATGAATTGGAGCCATACAAGCAACCCTCCAGTCATTACTAAAGGATCCTTCCAACAACAGAAGAAAGGACAACAATAGTAGCAGCACCCCTTTCATACCAGACAAAGGTGCTTTCTTCCAAGGAAAATTAAAATAAAATCCTCAACTGTATATTAAAAGCCAGAGAAAAGGTGGAGCCCAATATGGCCTGCATCGTTGGGGTCATCATCTACAGCATCACATGCAGATTGACCTGACTCCAAAGTCCATTCGAATGATAATCCATATGGATGCCACCCTGAAAGGTTGGGGAGGCCATTAAGGGAATTGTCAGGTAGCAGAAATATAGTCACCTGTGCTGAAGGAATGTTATATCAGCTTCTTGGAGCTACTGGCTGTCTTTCCCTCTAAGAAAACTAATACCTCCAAAAGGGACCCATATTTTGTTGGTCCTAGACAATATATGTAACTGCAATTTCTTGTATCAAGAGGCTGGACCCATACTCAGTCCCTCTCACGTCAGTAATTGCTAATATGCTTCTACATCCAAAAATGAACTGGTTTACCACATGTGAGAACCATCAACTTCTAGTGCATGTCTCTGAACCTGGACATACAGGCAACAGCAAGAGATGATATCCGCAAGACTGGAACAAATGGAGGATGATATACCTCTTTCCTCCATTGCCCCACTTTTTGAAGGCTTTGAACAATCTACTAGCTTTCAACAAAACCACTAAACTAGTGGCCATAAATTAGCCAAGCAGTCATTGGCTCCTTTTGCTTCAACAATGGATGAGAAAATGGATTCCACTGCCATTTGCTGTCCTATCCCATGCAGAAAGATGCTAAGTCGTCTATGTATCCTCCCTTCGGAGCTGTAACCTTCACGTGTGGATTTTTAAAATCTAGTCTACATAGAGGATTATTTACCTAATATTGCCAGGTATCTAGTGTTAAACCTATGGACTTCATGATATGTGGTTAGATTGCCTCCATGCTGAGAGCCCAGCTTAAATCTTTTGAAACAATTCTATATTTTATATATCTTCTGAAGTCAAGTGCCTTGCTATTACAACAAGGCATACAAGGCGGCATTGTTGGAACCCTTCCTTTGTGGCCTTTAAATTTATTCTAATATTGAAATTATTTCCCTTCAGTCTTTTGCATTGCATAGGCCAGTTCCAGCAAGGCTTCCCATTACCTGGTCCCTGAATAAGGTTCTTAGACTCCTTTTTTTTATTTTCCTCCCAATTCAGTGAGCCAAATACAACCACATGTTATATACTCCAAAAACCATTATTCTTGACTGCTTTCACATTAGGCATTTGGATTAGCAAACTGGGCTCTCTTAGATGGGGACAACATTTCATCACACACAAACCTAGCTGTCATCTGCTGTTGTCTTCTGGCCTATCATTCCTGGCCAAGAATGAGGATCGTTTAAAAGGGAAAGTCCACTTTTCTGATTAGGGAACTCGGTATTCTGGATAAATTATGCCTGGTCCAAGCACTCAAAGTTTATCAAGATCTAATACCAAACATCCCAGATGGCCTTTTTTTTTTTTTTTTTTTTTTTTTTTCCTTTTTTCACCCTACATGGGCTGAGGATTATTTTAGTGTCCCTCATTAAAAAGCCAGATCATCAATCCTTTCCTAAGTAGCATGACATCCAAAAGGTGAGTATACGTTCTTTTTCTTCAGAAATATTTGTTTTGAAAAAGTCTGATGTACAGGGTGGTTATTACAAGCAGGATTACTGAACTGGAGAACCTTAAGCCGGACCCAACACAATTAGGTAAGTCACTATAGAACCGCAAGGGATATTGCATATACAGGTTCGTGTGTTGTTTTCTGTTCTTTATCGGCATACCCTAATGAGTATTTGGAATAAAGAAAATGGTTGAGAATTTGTGACTTTACCTTGGATAAAAAAATTCCTAGAACACTAATGCCATGAGAATGGTGGTCATGCTGAGTTATTGCTGGGAAGGCGCAATAATCCCACAGCCAGACCCAACATAATAAGGTAAGTCACCTCAGAACCACAAAGGATAATACACAGAGGCTATAGGTTTGCATTTTGTTTCCTGTTCAAACCCTAATTGGTATATGGAATAAAGAATATGGTTGATAACATGTGAATATACTTCAAACAAAGAATTTATCCGGGATTTAAATTTCTTTTGTAATTCCTTGGGGGCAAACAGCAGCTGTTCAATCGAAAAACAGGTTTTGAAGTAGGAAAAACCTATTTTAGGTAGCCACTGTGAGTCACTCAAACCCACCCACTTTTCTTGACAAAAAGGCATGGGACTGGGGTGAACATTTATCTAGTGCAGACCTGATATCTAATGAGCAAAATAGCCAACATACACTCTCTTTACACCTATGAGAGTAAGTTGAGGGAAAACCAAGGTAGTTGCTGTGGACAGGAAATAGAGCCCTCATGTCGTGAATTTTTTACATTCTATCACTGTGCAAACCAGCACTATGCTGCCCAAGACCAAATATATGAGAATTCTCTGAGATTGGTTGATCTGTCTTACAATGAAGCCTTGGAGGGACCATGAGAGTGCAACTCCTTTGAGGACTAACAGCAGCTCCAAAAAATAGTTTTTTTTTTTTTCCCTAAATCAAGTTGTTTCTTATCACAGAAAAAAAATAAAAACTGACTTTCCTCTACCCAACCAGATCTAGAAAATCCCTGGATCTAAGGCCCCGTCCACACGGCCGAGCTTTTCTCGACGAACTTTCTTCGATGTGACGTCAGAAGCGGAGAAACCGCGGCAAAGTTCTGACTTTTCTCACCGTTTCTCCACTTCTGACGTCACATCGAACAAAGTTCGTCGACCAAAGCTCGACCGTGTGGACGGGGCCTAAGAGGCAATGTATCTTTACTACTACAAATTATTTTTAAAGTAACCCATTCACATAATAAAAAAAATAACTGAAAATAATTTACATATCTTAAAAGGACTAGAAAAAGGATTTGACGTAAGGAAAAATCTATTTCTGGGCGATTTGGCTCGTGTCGCCAGACGAAATATTACATTTAATCTATTATTTCTAGGGTAAATGTACTAACACATACCAGAGAATAAATAAATAAAGAAAAAAGGTCAGATAACTGACTCGCTCACCCTCTAGGAGGGTGTCGGTATGAACACTAGGCGAGTGAGACCACTACCACGAGCCAAATGCCAATAGAAATCTCCCACTACAAAACCCTCCAAGAGGGGAGCCGTCCCACAGAGAGAGCAGCTCGTACTACTACTACTCCATCCCATGCTGCCGACTGCTGCGCCTCTGGTGGCCATCCTGAAGTTAGCAGACAATCTTGAGCGAAGGGAGGGTGGGTAGGTGGGATTTCGCTGGCGACACGAGCACCAATCGCCCAGAAATAGATTTTTCCTTACGTCAAAATCCTTTTTCTGGGCCTCAGCTCGTGTCGCTTGCGCGAAATCGTACCAGAGAAACAGCACAAGATTGTATATAAGGTGAACAAGTAATAAAAATAAAATAAATAGGTCTCAAATAAAAGATAAAATATAAATGAATGAATATAATGCTAAAAAGATACATATACACAGTAAATTAAAATTAAAACTATGCTTAAATTACCCTTAAAACTAATTATGTTAATAACATAAGGTAATTTACATATATATAGGTACAATGATTGCATATCATCAATGAAATCTGTGTAACAAAATGTATCAAAAGAGTAATAGCAATTAATATAAAAATACATAAATACGTTGAGCAATCACAAAAATATCTATCAGGAATGTATATGACTTAATATACAAAACCCGTAAACCATTGTAATATGATGTATCCCCTAGCATAAAATAAGGGGTTAACATCTATGAGATCAATATTGTAATCATCTGTGAGTGTCCCTAACCCGACAAAAGGGGCACTATACAATCATAAAGCAGCTAAGACACAAGGTGAATGCTAATGAACAAGGTAGGAATAGACGAACTGTTGGGTGAGGCAGGTAAAGGAGGAGGACTGAATCTTCTACTACAATTTAGCTAGAGTCAGGGGAAACTATGTTACCCGCTGCTACTGCTGGGAATTTCAGAGCTTCCAAGGACTTCAGGTAGTGACGTTTGAACACTGTCGGCGATTTCCATCCGGTATACTTTTTTAAATCTTATCAAAGTTCATATGTTGGAAGTAATTAATTGAGGTGGCTACTGCCCTGACATCATGTGCTTTTGGGAAAGAGTCAGGATTGGCTTGTTTAATAAAGTACAGGATTTGTTGCCTGATGCCTTTAATGGATAAAGTACCACCTTTTTCCCTCTTAAAGAGGGGCCCCGATGAGGATGAGGAGGTCCTGGATAGAAAGGCTCGTAAGGTTGAAACTGGACAAAGGGATACATCTTGTGGAAGGGGTAGTACCTTCCAAGGTTCCCACCTCATCAAAGGATCTTCATTCTTTGCTAAAAAGCTACGTTCCGGAGAAAGTAGAACTTCCCCTGTGGGAAGGAATTGAATATGATCCGGATCTCTGGATAAAGCCGACAGTTCTGAAATTCTTGCTCCTGAAGCTAGGCTTAATAAAAATAAGGTTTTTCTTAGGAGCATCATAAACGAGCATGTGTCATTATTGGTTTCGGAAGCCAGTTTTAGAACATCGTTTAAGAACCATGAAATCTGGACGTAGGCCTCACAGAAGGCCTAAGTCTAGCACATGCCTTAGGAATAGACGAGAAGTAGGCATCCGTCAAGTCTATGTTAAATCCAAATTGAAATATCTTTTTCAATGCTGACTTGTTAGTCGTAATCGTGCTAGCTGCTAAACCTTTTTCAAATAAGGATCTGAAAAAGGATATAGCAGAATTAACTGTCATGATTCTGATCTGACTCTCTCAGGAAGGTTGCTAACTTTTTGACAGCAGCATCATACTGCCTCAAAGTTGAATCCCTTTTATCGGATTCCAGGAAGAGAATATTCTGAGGGTCAATATTCGCATCTCTTTTTGCCGCAAACTTCATGAAATCCATAAAGTTAGGGTTTTGAGAATCCCTGAGGAAGCGAACACAGTCTTCGTTTGTACTGACTGGGAGAGCTTGGGACTGGGGATCCGAAGGGGACGAAGGCCCAGTTCCAGAATCAGGGGGTACCAATTGCTCTTCGGCCAGTCTGGGGCTACTAGAGCCACTCGACCCTTGAATGTCCTGAGTTTGTTCAATACTTTCATAAGGAGATTCACTGGAGGGAAGACGTAAATCTCCCCCAGTTGTTCCAGTCTAGAGCTAGGGCGTCAGTGGCGTAAGCCAGAGGGTCCAGGTTGGGGGCTACATAAACACGGTAGTTTGTGGTTCGCTTGGGATGCGAAGAGATCCACCTGTAGCCCTGGGACTCTTTGAAGGATCCATTGAAACGAACTTTCGTCTAGTGACCATTCCGATTCTAGGGGTACTGATCGGGATAGGGCGTCTGCTATGACGTTTCTCACTCCAGCTATGTGGGTGGAGGAAAGATGCCAACTGAATTTGTCTGCCAGGGCAGAAGAATATGGCTATCATGACGTGATTTAGATGACGTGACTTGGAGCCTCCTCTGTTTATGCAATGTACTACCACTGCGCTGTCCAGGACTAGCTTTATGTGGGAGTTACTTTGGTGGGAGTAATCTTTTCAGAGTCAAGACACTGCCATTGCCTCCAGTACATTTATATGGAACTGACGGAACTGGGGGTGCCCACCAAATCCCTTGGACCTTTTTGACTTGGGAGTACCCTCCCCAGCCGCTTAAGGACGCGTCTGTGTGGATGGTGATCCCTGGTGGAGGGAACTGAAGGGGTACTGACACTGATAGATTCTTGACTTTTGCCCACGGCCGAAGCCGATTCTTTAGAATCAGAGGCACTGAGGATAGCTTGTCCCTGGACCTGACATTTGCTCGTGAGCGCCAGATCCTGGTTAGGTCTTTCAGTTTGGCTTTCATCAAGATGTTCGTTATTGATGCAAACTGGAGAGAGCCGAGGATCCTTTCCTGAGCTCTCCTGGATGCTAGTTTGTGACTTAGAAAGTTGCTTGACTGACTTCGCTATTTCTTTCCTTTTGGTAGATGGAATCGACAGAGTGTGTGAGGATAGATTCCATTGAATGCCTAGCCACTGAAGTTTGACTCTGGAGTGAGTCTCGACTTGGACTTGTTTATCTTGAATCCTAGATATTCTAGGAACTGGATCACTTTCAGTGTGGCCTTGTTGCATTCTTCGACTGATGGGGCCCAGATCAACCAAAATCGTCGAAGATACGCCACTACCATAATCCCTTGCGCTCTGAGCTGTGCACTACTACTTCCGCTAGCTTCGTGAACACCCTGGGTGCCACTTGAGCCCGAATGGAAACTACCTTGAAGGAGAATGTCTGATCTCCTATCTTGAATCCCAGATACGGACGGAAGTGTCTTGCAATAGGGATATGATAGTAGGCGTCTGTAAGATCGATAGAGGTGGTGACGGCCCCACGGGGAAGTAAGGTCCGCACCTGTGAGATCGTGAGCATCTTGAACTTGTCGCAGCGGATGGCTAAGTTAAGCGGGACAAGTCTAAGATTACCCTTCTTTTGTGTGAGCCTTTCTTTGGCACGCTGAACAAGCGACCTTGAAATTTTAACCTCTTGACTTTGGCTATAGCTCCTTTCTGAAGGAGGTCCTCCGCGTACTCTGTCAATTCTTTGGAAGGAAGTTGACGGAAAGGTCTGGCTGGAGGTGGGTTCGTCAACCAGCTCCAACCCAGCCCTTTTGACACTATGCTCTGAGCCCACTGGCTGAAGTTCCACCGGTGGCGAAAGTGAAACAGCCTCCCTCCTACCTGAAGTTCTTCATTGGTTCTGGTAACCACTCGGCCTCCTCTGAAGTGCTTTCCCCTATTGAAGGGGCCTCCCGATCCTCTCCCACGAAAGGACGCTTACCTCTGCCTCCCTTGCCCGAGCGGTCATACTTCTGAGAAGCTTGACTCTCGAAGGCTTGATTGTAAGCTGGAGAGATGGCGTATGAGGTGGAGGGTTGAGGCTGAGGGATATCACATAAATTGGCTGTGATTGACCTCTAGACGTGGAGGGTTGGGCTGTCTGCACTAACGGCATTGCTGGAACTTGTTGAGGAAAGCGTGGTTGCTTCTTTTGGTAAGGTTGGAAACGTCTGGGTTTCCTCTGTCCCTTACCTTTAGGTGTCAGGTCTTGCCTCCTCCTAGCCGTAAGACCCCAACGGTCTTTAAGGCTCTGGTTCAACCTCGTAGCCTCTGCCTGTACTTCCTTAACCATAGCCTCCCTGGGAAGAGATCTGCGCCCCCAGATGTTAGAAGAGAGTAACCTATTCGGTTCATGTCGAATGGTTGCCTCTAGCAGGACATGCTTTTCTACAATTCGTTCTAGCAGTGGCAAACTCGAACATATCTGACTGCACCGTTTGAGTCAGGGCTTTGGTCATAAGCTTAAAAATTGGTTCTGAACCATAAGCCATGGTTGCTAACTCAGACATAGCCATCGAGTTGATTGATCTGGCTAGTCGTGACTTTTGAGTCAAATTCAGCCTGAATAAGACTATCTGGGAGCTGGGTAGCTTTTCACCAAACTGCTCCATAGCACGAGGTCCGGTTTGAGTTTGCCAGCTGAGAATGTATTCGCAAGTCTTCCCCACAATTCTCCGATTGAAGGGAGCAACGGAGATGTGGGATCTGCTTCTTTCAACTGAGGCATGGGGTTCCCCCCTTACCTATGGCTGCGAGATGGTCGACCTTGCTATCTGGTTAGGAACAACGGGAGCGGGGTACTCTCATCCATTGTGAAAATGGTAAAGGGACTTTTAAATGGTGTATCTTGGTGTTCGAACAATCCATGTCCTCTAAACATCTGAGCCATTCTCTATGAGCTGGTCTCGAGAATAGAGGACTGTCTCCTTTGGTACCCTATCGTCCCGAACCATAGCCGAAGGCGTGAGCCTTGCGTAGCCTATGAAAGGAGGCTGTAGGCCTTCCGGGTAGAACTCGAAGTCCTCTATTCTTCGAGTTCCAAACTCCGGTATGGAGATGAGACCATCCTGGAAGGGGGCGTATGACGCTACTCTCCAAGGGTTGTTCATGGAGAAAGCGGGAAGCGAGTCATACGGAGGAAGCTGAGATCCACTAGTGTTGGAGAGTGAGGGAGAGGCTAGAGGGGCTTCTCTTAGCCCGGCTATAACAGAATCCTGAGAAGTGATCTGTCTGACAGGCGAGATATCATTTGTTCCATACTACTCTTAAGGGACCCCACTAGGTCGCCCACCTGTTGCAACAGGCCAGCATTGGAGTCCAAAGCCGGAGCGCTGCGGAGGTGGAGGGGAGGCTCTGAATAGGAACCCAAAGGTAGTGGAACTGGTGAAACTGCCGGGGTGCGAGATCTCTCCTTGGGTTTACTTTTCGAGGACTTAGAGCCGGAGCTAGACCCTTTAGACCTGTCTGGGCCAGGGATTACGAGCCGGAGACTTACGCGAGGAAGAAGACGAGGACGTCTTCTTCGAAGACGATGACGTCTTAGTCAAGGTCATCACTTTAGACTTGATCTTAGGTCTAACCGAAGCCTCAGGAGGAGTATATAATTCATCACCCGTAAAGCCTTGGAAGGATGGAGAGGTTGCAGGGGTAGAAGAAGCTAACTGAAAAGGATGGCCACCAGAGGCGCAGCAGTCGGCAGACATGGGAATGGAGTAGTAGTAGTAAGAGCTGCTATCTCTGGAGGACGGCTCCCATCTTGGAGGGTTTTGTAGTGGGAGATTTCTATTGGCATTTGGCTCGTGGTAGTGGTCTCACTCGCCTAGTGTTCATACCGACACCCTCCTAGAGGGTGAGCGAGTCAGTTATACTGACCTTTTTCTTTATTTATTTATTCTCTGGTATGTGTTAGTACATTTACCCTAGAAATAATAGATTAAAGGATATTTCGCGCAAGCGACACGAGCTGAGCCCAGAAAAAATTTTGACAGCAATGCCAAGAATAAAGTTATATAATACAAAATTATTATTTATAATATATAATAATAATTCCATAAAAGATGCAAACAGAGATATTGAAAACACTTATTCATAACAACGAAATAATATATTACTTACAGCTGTCATGTCAACATGAAAATAAAAAAATGGCTATTATTTGCAGGTGGGAAGGAATGTCTAAAGTCTTCCGAAGATTCATTGGATTCTGAGGAAGTTATCATGGAGTAATTTGTAAGTCAGATGTTTTGCCTCTTTCTTATCAATCATACTCATTTCCCCAATCTGGTCTTGCTCCATCATATGGTGATGCCGAATCAACCTTCACAATGAAAAAGAGAATCTCTTACAGTTTTTCTTAAGCAATTTCTTTTACTGCAGGACTAGTTCACATTGTACTTTAAATTAAAAAATCATATTTCATACCAAAAATCTAACATACTTTACCTGAAAATGCGTGCAGCCTTTGAACCAAATCTGTCTTGTACAACGTTGTCAATGAGAGCATGGGTAAGTGCTTTGAAGGCATTGAACATGTTGATTCTATATTCACCACCACCAGCATCACCAACACGCTGAACACATCCTCCACTTTGCTCCTCTAAAATGAAATCATAGTCATTTCATGGAAACAACAATTCTGCAGTTTTCACAGCCTACTTACCTCACCCTTTCTAATAATGATCTTAAAGACTATGAAGAACAATCCTATTCTTTAAAGATGAAGACAAGATAAGAACATTTTCTTGAATGCAAATCTTGATATACCATTAAATTAAAAAATACACTTAAAATCAAGAAGCTTTACAAGGACTACTGTCCTCATCATCAGAGGGAATGATGCTGATGACGATGACAGTAGTCTTTGTAATGCTTAAGGATTTTAAGTATATTATTAACAACAGATTAAAATTTTCACTAAGAAAAAAATTGGTTTTATTTTATTTTTTCCCCAAATGTTATTAACATTCACACGAGATAAGAATTTTACAATCAAAGTTTTATCAAGTGACCACTTGTTATATAGGCAGCTTTCTTAATTCTGTACTTTTTTACATGCCTAAATGCATGAAGTAGTGTATACTACATACATTATAACTATTTAATTAATTTCAAACTTGCTTGACTGACAGCTAATTGCTTCATAGCCCAAATCACGCTTTATTCCTTTTTTTCTTTGAGCATATTAGACAACTTGCAAGTAGTAATTCCACATTTATGCGGGTTTCCTTCCTTTGTACTACAGCCTTGAAACCACTAACCCTAAGCAAACAATAATTACTCAACATGCATGGAAACCCTACTCAGTGAGTTACATCTGCATGAAGAGTTGAATGTTGTATGCTTGCTTACCGACTGATTTTCTGGGAGTAAGAAAAAGAAAAAGAGATAGACTGAGACAGTGCAAGATTAATGTGCCCTGGATTTCTGTACAAACTACTATAAGTATTGTTTTCATTTACTGATGAATTCTATTAAATACTTTGGTATTACATAGTTTCATAAAACAAAATGATGTATGAAGTTGTTGCTTAGGAGCTTATAATCTTGAAAGCTCCCAAAGCATACAGGTGCTCTTCAAACTATAACACTTCCATGACATTATTGTAGTCATACAACTTTATCAGCCACTCAAAAGCAATAAACAAAAGGACATGACATTTTTTATAACTTTGTTGCCATTAACAGTTGCAAAAGCTCTGTAGATGAAGGGTCCTCCAAGCTCAACTATTCTAAGCCTCACCTTGGAATTGGTTAACCCAACGTACCCCCCTAATAATACCCCTTTTCAGTTTGTTATATGAACTGTTTACAGAATTACCATCAGATTTTCCTGTCCAGGCAGGGTTGCCATCCTTGCATGGTTTTATTCAACTTTTTTTTATTGTATATAAATCCATGTACATTTTGACATTATACTACAACAGGCCATTTAGAAAACATAAATTACTTTATTATCTAATCAAATTTCAACGTATGATCACAAAATTAGAACAGTAAAAGATGGTTGTTTGCAAAAATGAACTGCATTCATTGACATAATTTCCTATTATTATTATTACAAAGAGTGAAATGGTATGAACGCTGATAAGTAGTCACAATGGGAGTGAGGTCAGAATAACTCCTCTCTACCTTTATCTTAACCTCTTGCATCCAGTTATGATCTAGTAAGACATAATAAAATATACTGGGTTTGATCCAGATATGATCATTTGAGTAACCATATTTCTGGGTTCGACCTGTGTTCGCCGGTGAAAAGTTCCTGTAGCTCACTTTTCTCTTTTCTAAGTATAAATAGAATCTAAATATATCAGAGAAAAAAGCTATACCCTATCGGCTCCTTCAAGGCGGTTTGGGTGGGTCCCCCACGTTGCCAAATGTACTTCTCTCGAGTTTTTAAAGGCCTACCCTTCCAATTTACCCCTTTTAATCCGTGGGTTTGTCAAGGAGGCTTAACCTCCTTGGCGTTTGTTGATGTCTCCTGGGAGCAGTATACTTCTGGGTGTTCCCTATTGCCTCGACCCTCCTTTGAAAATATTTCCATTCTTCCAGGTCTCCCTTTTTCATATAAGCCTAATTAAATCTCTTTTTGGACCTTTCTTGTGATTATCACAAGCTACTGGAGTTCCGCACTTTTAATTTACTTGTTTTTGTGTTAATTTATGTATATATGAGAGAGAGAGAGAGCTACTGACATTTAAAAAGGATTGTGTATGTAGAGTAGACAGATAAGAGAACGCAGCAAATGTACATAGTAGGTTACACAAATAAGATTATCAGCAGTTATTTAATTTATCTATTCATAATATGGTCCTCCGTTTCTTTCCAGTAAGTATTCATAACATTTTCCATGTTGTTTGTAAGGTGACAGACTCCTTAATGAGTCGGTGACAGTGAGTGTTTTGACGAGCTTCACTTGTGGAGGCACGGGCTGTTTGACGTCTTTATGCCCTGAGGTGAGCTTAAGGGGGCCGGCCGGAACCCCTATATATGGTGGTATAGGGCGAAAAATGCAAAGTCATGAAAAAATTCATGGAGCTTCATATGGCAATTGAGAACACGTATACGAAATATTTCGTCAAAATTCCCTTTACTTTCGTAGTTACAGGGTAATTAGTAAACATAACTCAATAAGCCTAAAACATTCATCCGTACAAGAAAATGCAATATTTCTTCTGTTATCGTAAATTTTGATAATTAAGGGATTTTGACGGAGGAAAAATCTATTTTTGGGTGAGGAGCCGTGTCGCTCGGTGAAATGTCTCGTTAGCCATTTCTGATATATAAAACTAATGCTAAATATACCAGAGAATAAACCAAAGGGACTGACTGAGGTTACTACCCTCAGGCGAGCACTTTTTTATAATTAAAAAATGTCGTGTATAAACCAGGAGCGAGTAAAAACTGCCACATCTCCTTTACCCCATAGAAAGATCCTCGTCAACAATCACCGAAACCTGAGGTGCCGTTACACAGGCCGCCTCCACGCATCCAACCACCACCTCCCCAGCGCCATCTACAACATCTATTGTTAGCAACCCACAGCTTGTACCACACTGGGTGGGAGATCAATGAATTAAAAAGGGTGGGTTCACCAAGCGACACTGCTCCTCACCCAAAAATAGATTTTTCCTCCGTCAAAATCCCTTTTTTGGGATCAAGCCGTGTCGCTGGGTGAAATCATACCAGAGAAATGGGCAAGCTGCAAAAAGAAATACTGTGACAATGAAGGAAAACTAAAACAAATTAGTTATAAAAGTAAATTCTTTTAATATATATCTATATATATATATATAAACTTTCTTGTAAAGTACAACTTGTATGTTATCCAAAAGGGATTTCTCAAATTTAAATATACTGAGAAACTCAAAAAGGAATGTACCAATAAATACATGAACTTACATGTAAAACTAACATTAAACATAGACTTAACTATACTTTAATAGACTTACCCATACTCCAATACATATTCAAAATGATCTCTGTTAACCAAGCTAATACAATCCGCTCCGCTCGTGCTTACAGAAGGCCCGAGGGAGAGGAAGGCAGGGTTGAACAACTAGGTGAGGCAGGCAAGTGGGAAAGAAAAGAGGTAAAGTAAAAGAAAGAGGAAATTAAGATTTTCAGGAACTACAATACTTCCTGCAGCCACGGCAGGGAATTTAAGTGCATTAAGAGATTTAAGGTAGTGGCGTTTGAAAACTGCCGAAGATTTCCAACCAGTATACTTTTTTAAGATCCTCAAAATTCATATGTTGAAAATAGTTAATAGAGGTAGCAATTGCCCGGACATCATGAACCAGGGGAAAAGAGTCAGGATCGGCTTGTTTAATAAAATAGAGAATCTGTTGTTTGATACCTCTCATATTGATCGTTCCTCCTTTTTCTCTCATGAATAAGGGACCTGAGGACTTAAAAGATGTTCTATGTAAATAGGTCTTAAGAGCCTGACTGGACAGAGAGAAGAGTCTTGGGAAAGAGGAACTATTGACCAAGGGGTTCCATCTATCTTGTGGACTTTCATTCTTGGCTAAAAAGGTCTTGTTTGTTGAAGAACATTTCCATTAGGTTGAAAATCTATATGACCTGGATCTCTAGACAAAGCTGATAGCTCAGAAATCCTTGCTCCTGAGGCTAAACTTAATAAAAATAACGTCTTCCTTAGTAGAATTGAATACTGACAGGAGTCATTATCAATACTGGCAGCTAGCCTCAACACTTCGTTTAGAGACCAGGAGACAGATTGAGGCCTATGTACTGGTCTCAATCTAGCGCAAGCTCTAGGGATAGAGGAGAAATAAGAGTTTGTTAGATCTATCCAAATCCTACCAAGAAAATCTTTTTAAGGGCAGATTTCATAGTGGTAATGGTTCCGGGAGCTAAACCTTGATCAAACAAATCTTTAAAGAATGAAATTGCTAGATTGATTGTCATTTCCTCCACTTCTTTTTCTTTCACAAATTTAACCAATTTCTTAATAGCAGAATCATACTGTTTAAGAGTAAAATCTCTCTTGTCAGATTCCAGGAAAGTAATGTTTTCCGGATCAATACTGAATCATGCATGGACGCAAACTTCATAAACTCCATAAAGTTAGGGTTTGGAGAATGTTTGAGGAAGCATATACTTCTTGGTTTGTACTATTTGTGAAAGCTTTGGATTGGGATCCGACTGGGACGGAGCTTCAATTCCAATATTAGAGGGAACCAGTTGCTCTTCGGCCACCAGGGGGCTACCAATGCTATTTTCCCTCGATACGACCTGAGCTTGTGAAGAACTTCCATCAGGAGGTTGACTGGTGGGAATAAATAAATCCTCTTCCAAAGATTCCAATCTAGAGACAATGCATCTGTGGCATATGCTAGAGGGTCTAGGTTGGGTGCCACGTAGCATTGAAGTTGATGATTCGATTCCGTGGCAAAAAGGTCTATTTGAAGGCCCGGGACTTGTTTGGATACCCACTGAAACGACTTTGAGTCTAGTCCACTCTGACTCCAATGGGGATGTCCTTGACAGAGCATCTGCTACTACATTCCTGGCTCCTGCTAGATGTGTGGCTGATAGGTGCCATCGAAATTTCTGCGCTCGAGAGAAGATCGCAATCATCACATGATTTACGAACTTGGATTTGGAGCCCTTCCTGTTGATGCAGTGAACAATTACTGCACTGTCGAGGACTAATCTGATATGAATCCCTTTCTTTAGCTTCAATCGTTTGAGAGTTAGAAAAACTGCCATGGCCTCAACACGTTTATGTGAAATCTTTGGAAGGTATTGGACCATTTTCCCTGAAACTTTTGAGTAGGAATGTCCTCCCCATCCACTTTGAGATGCATCTGTATGAATCACTAGATCCGGTTGTGGAAACTGAAGTGGTATTGACTTTGCTAAGCTCTTGGCTGTAGACCAAGGTTTTTAGACTTTTCCGTAAGATCTGAGGAATCCTTGAAAGTTTGTCTCTTAAGCCTATATTGGCTCGACTTCTCCAAATTCTGTTGAAGTCTTTTAGTCTGGCTTTCAGTAACGGTTGAGTCACTGCTACAAACTGCAAGGAGCCCAGAATTCTTTCTTGAGCCCGTCTTGATGCTATTTTGTTCCTTACAAACTGCCTTGTGGCTTTCGCAATTTGCTTGCACTTTTCCCAAGGTACTGAAAATTTGTGTGCCTGAAGGTCCCACTGAAGTCCCAACCATTGGAACTTGGAGCTGGGAGTCAGTCTTGACTTTTTAAGATTTATTTGAAAACCCAAAAACTCCAGATATTTCATGACTTTGTGGGTTTGATTCCAGACACTGCTGTTTGTTGGGGGCCCAAATTATCCAATCGTCTAGATATGCTGCCAATAGAATTCCCTGGCTCCGAAGTTCCTGGACTACTACATCCGCTAACTTGGTGAAAATCCTGGGAGCAATATTGAGGCCGAATGGCATGACTCGGAAAGAGTAAGCTTCCCCTTTCCTAATCTGAATCCTAGGAACGGAGACAAGTTTCCTTCCTATGGGCACATGATTAATATGCATCGGTAAGATCATAGAGGTGGTGACGGCTCCACGGGGAAGTAAGGTTCTTACTTGAGTCACGGTTAGCATGCGAAATTTGTCGCATACTATCCTTGAATTGAGCCGTGAAAGATCTAAGATCACCCTCCTCTTGTCCGTGCCCTTCTTGGGAACTGAGAAAAGTCTGCCTTGAAATTTGATGTTCCTGACTCTTTTTATTGCTCTTTTCTGAAGTAGTTCCTGAGTGAAAGCTACTAAGTCTGGTGTCCGAGCTTGAAAAAACTTGTGTGGGGGAGGTGGGCCGTTTATCCACCTCCAAACCAAACCTTTTGATATGACACTGTGTGCCCAGGTGTTGAATGTCCACCTGTGCTTGAACAGTGCTAGTCTCCCACCTACCTTGACTATCTCATTGATTGCCGGATGGTCTTGAACCTCTGCCTCCTCTGTAGGTTCTGGCTCTTGCAAGCCTAAGCCTTCCACCTCCTCCACCAACCCGTCTGGAGGAGCCACGTCCTCTAGCACCTCTAGGGGGATACCTCTGAAAGGAAGTATTTGCCTCATATGTTTGATTATAAACCGGAGATGGGCTGTGATGCTGATTCTGCTGAGAGCTGGGGCCTGTACCCACACATATGATTGTTGGGGTGGAGGCATGGATGTGGAAGGTTGGTTCCCAGTTGGAGGTTTTTGGAACCTTCTCTGCTGGAACTTCTTAGGACGTTTGGTCTTTTGAGGGCCTGCCGGAGAAGGATCTGCCGGACGTTTAAATTTAAGCGCCCACCTGGTGGCAAGTGTCTGGTTGGCTCTTATTGCTTCTTGCGTAACCTGAGCTACTAATTCCTCTGGAAAGAGGGAAGGTCCCCAAATAGACGACTTAATGAGCTTATTAGGCTCATGTCTGATCGTAGCAGGTCTCAGAACAAACTTCCGGCAGGCTCTTCGGGCCACAGCAAAATCAAACAAGTCGTGTTGAAACGTGCCCAACAACGATTTGGTCAAGACCTGCAACTCCGGAGCGGTCGGATAGGCCGAAGCGATCGTCTCTGCTGAAGTGATTGAGTGGAGTGACCTACTCAATCTACATCTGGCTTCAAACTCCGCCTTAATGAGATGTTCGGGGAGCTTAAGAAGTCTCTCATTGAATTGAGTGGAAGCACAATCAGATTCTAGTTTCCCTTTCTGAAAAGTTTCCGGAGTGTGGTGCCAATACGTCGGATCCTCCAGTACCAACAAAGACGTCAAGTCTGTCTCCTTTAGCTGTGGAAGAGGCTTATCTTCTTCCGCTGCTTTCAGGGTCAGCTCGGCAATCTTCGTGGTGCACGGTAGCGGTTGATTCTTCTGAACCGTGAAAGTGGTATACTTTCCTTTGAATGGAGTGATCTTGGTATTGACACACTCCATCTCTTTCAAGAATCTAAGCCAAGCTGACTGGGCCGCCTCTCTTGGGAAGATGAGAGTCTCCGCCGGAACCTTGTCCTCTCTTACCAGGGCTTCCCTAGTCAACCTTGCATATCCTAAAAAGGGAGATTGTAAGTCAGTCGGGTGGAACTCAAAGTCTTCCAAAGGACATGTCCCACACCCTTCGATAGTAAGTTTTCCGTCTCGTAAGACGGCTCCAAAAGCCAAGCGCCACGGATTACCTGCTTCGAAGGGGGGTAAATTAGCCACATTCGGCAAGATTGACAAGAGTTGAGGGTTTCCGCTCGACTGAGACATCAACAATTGGTGTTGACTCACTATGCCTGATAGCTCTGATACCGACTGGTCAGTCCGAGACATATGGGACTCTAGTTTGCCTGACAAGGCTGCCATATCTCTAGCTACCTGAGAAGCAAGTTCTTGACTGACCTTTTGAATTAATATAGAAGCCAACGCCTCTAAATTAACAGGCACTTCTGCTGTTGAAGGTCCTGGAGCTGTTAAGGTTGGTATCAGAGCGGGAGCCGGACTAAGCACCACTGCACTCGACAGCATAGAGGCAGGAGAAGGAGCAGGTGAAGGAGTAGTGGGTTTCTCCCTAGTCCTCCGCGAAGGCCTATCTTTGCTACTGCTCCTGCTAGATTTAGTCTTAGGAGTGATGTCCGCTGCCGCCGGAGCCGGGGTGGCGGGCTTCACCTTCGCAGGCAGCTGCTTGGTCTTGGTGGTCTTCACGGTAGACCGGACAGACGCTGCCTTATTTACATCAGTGTTCCCAAAACCTTCGAACCCTGGCGGGGTACGAGAAGGAACGCGAGAAACTACTGGAGAAGGAGTAAGAGAAGTAAGAGGGGGAAATTCTGAGGAGGAGAAAGAAGAGCTAGCTACTGCCTCACCTACCTGATCCGTCTGCATCGGTTCAGACGACAAGTTCAAACTGTCGACTTCATCGACGACCTCTGCCTCGGGTGGGTCCTTCTACTGGATCTAGACATAAAAACTCCTCCCCAATTGATTGAAGATACGGCGCCGCTACTTCCTCTGCCACCGCTGCCGTCCTGGAGTTAGGGTAGAGGACTGAAGCTACTGTCCGCGAAAGAATGTAGGGTCGAGCCTTACCAACATTCCTACCAAAACCTCCTACCCAGCCTTTCAGAGTGGCTAGCGCCGTTTCCTTCACTTCCTTGGGAGCCTGAAAGAGAATCCTTGATCAGGCCTAGACAAACATGTATCTGCAGATGTATGAAGTAAAGTCATTTTCTAAGTCATAGAAAACCATATTACTTAGACTAATAGTTCACTTACCAAGTCATCCGTGATCTGTGCATAAAGATCATAACATACTTGGCATCTTTCATGATGCCAAACTATCTCTTCCAGAACTTGTACCGCGCATGCCGAGTGAGACCGGCATTCCACATGTCCGTATAATATCAGAATTCCGGGGTTATTACCTCCGGAAGATTGGATGATACAGATTATATTTATCCGACATCAAATCCTCTCCCAACTCGAAGTCCAGCATTGCCGGAATGAGGAGGAAATGGAATTCGGAAAAACACTGAATGCTCAAACTATCTCTAGTAAATATCTTAACCCGTGTGCATTTCAACCAAATTATTAATCCGGATCGCCGGAATACAATATTTTTTAGTTGAAAACACCGAAAAGACAACTAATAGATTTTGAATAACTGGCAATTCCGGCTGATATCCGGGTCCATATATCAGAACCCACCAACTTCCGGAATAGCCGTCAAAATATAAAACTTATTATAGAACATGTTAAAGTTAAAATTAAAAACATCATCCGGACGATATCCGAGCTATATTAATATGACCTACCACCGTCCGGGTAACGTTAAAACCAGTTAGAGCTAAAATAAAACTATACATATTATATAGTTATACTGTCACTAGTCCCATCGGGATCGTATCCGGGTCTAGAGAATAGAGCCTACCACGATCTCGAAACAACTATAGACTATAGTATAAACAAAACAAAATTTCTTATGAAATTCAAACGAACCGGGTCCGGGCCCGGATAATCCGGACCTACCACGAATGTAAATCATTAGGAAATAACATAAATACATGTAAAGACAATAACATAAACCAGTTATGGAAGGGACACACACTTCGTGCCTCAATTCCGGAGGTCCCGGAATCCGGGAACTCCATGAAGGCCCGAAACTGTTCGAAAATGAAAACCAAATGAATCGAAAGGTAATAATTGGTTGTCAACGACATCTTCATATAATCCTTCACGTCTACATAGAACGGAGAGGGGAGAAGATGTCATAAATAATTGATCGATCTCTCACTCCGACCCCCGGAGTCCGGCAGTTGGAGATTCAGAGAGATGTACTATGTTACAACCAACTTAACCTTAGATTCACCCGTTCACACTCCGAACGTTTCTTACTTCCCATCCGCTAACACCCCAACTCTCTCTCTTTCCCTCTCAAAATGACTAGCATATAATAAGTCCAATGAATTATTATGAAACTACTAACATCAACGGTCGCAGGATCTATGAATTAGGACTAGCCTACCATTCACCAAGATCAGACGCTATTATACAACAGCTAATCGACTGCTGATGCAAAGTCAAAAGAGGAGAGACTCAAAAGGGAGGCAGCAAAAAGGAAGTGGCCTACTAGGTTATGTTAGCCTAAGTAACCTACGCTAGGTTAGTCTAAAAGAACCTCTATAGTCGTAGACTAAATGAATATCACTGGGTCCGAAATTCCAGGAACGAGTGATAAAACTATTTAGAACAAACCAACCTTTTATAAAATACAGTAAGTCCTCGGGTTACGCTGGTCTCGACTTACGATGTTTCGTGGTTACGAACGCGCCCCCATAAAAATATAAAAAATAATATTTTGCGTCGTTCCGTCTTACGCGGTTTAGCGTCGTAAGCAACGTAAACAAACGCGAACTAGTTCCAGGCGCACGGCGGAAGAATACGCTTTGTGGGGGAGAGGACGGCGTCGCTTCGCTACGCTCAGTCCTCGCCCATACGCCATTTTGGTTGTTTACACTGCCTCTCTCTCCCTCGTGTTGTATCGTTTTTGTAACTTTTTGCTCTTTGTTATGGCTCCCAAGCGCAAGGCGGACTCTTCTGATGGTAGTGCATCGAAGAAAAGAAAGGCCATCACCATGGAAATTAAAGTGGACATTATAAAGCGATCCGAGAAGGGAGAAACGCCAACAAACATTGGCCGCTCGCTTGGCCTTAGCCGTTCGACCGTTGCTACCATTATCAAAGATAAAGAGCGCATCGTTGAACATGTGAAAGGATCTGCTCCTATGAAAGCGACAGTGATAACTAAGCAGCGTAGTGGTCTAATAATTGAAATGGAAAGGTTATTGGTGCTTTGGTTGGAAGACCAAAATCAACGGCGTATCTGCCTCACCTCAGATCACCTGCCTCAGCATCTCCAGTACTAGTAGTTCTGCCTCACCTCAAGAATCATCTGCCTCAGCATCTCCAGCAACTTCTGGAGGTTCTTTTTCTCTCACTAACCTCCCCCAGTCTCTCCAGCACCGCAGCTTCCTCTCCAGTGTGCAAGCCAATCAAACTAATAAAGGTAAGGAATTGTTCTCTCGTTGTTATTGATAGGTATTTACATTAAATCATGTGGTATTTTTCAATGTTCCGACTTACGCTGAAAATCGTGTTACGATGCATCGTAAGAACGGATCTACGTCGTAACTCGAGGACCCCCTGTACATAGGCTTGTCAAAACTCAAGGTTCAAAAAGCAACCTAGCCTAGTAATAGGCACTAAACGAAAATTGAAAATTAATGCAAAAGCTCTAACTGAAAAATATATACGCGATCTGAAAAAACGTAATACACAGAAGTATGAAAACTTCCTAAAACTGGCAATACTCGAAGAATGCCTCTAAACGGATATATATCTAAAAATACATATATTACCGAAAGATAAAGGAACGGTTAATATTCCTGATCCTAGCACTAAGGTGCGAAATAACTACAGAAAGGCACTCCTCGAAATATTACCATGAATACAGATCGTAACATATAAAATAATAGGTAGAAATATCGCCTAGCAATAAAACAGACCGGCCATGCGGACGAGCCCGTGTGACGACACGAGCTACAATAACCAAAGTCTCAATAGAAACTTATAAAACGGGCGATCTACCTCATAAAAGATTAAATCAAAACATGTTCTGGGTACTTAACTTAGAGGAACGGAAGATGCCATCATAAAATCCGAATCAGCGACAAAAAATCACAAAAAAACACAGAGCTATGAAATTTTGTTGTTACGACGTCGCCGTGCTAACATAAGATGTTGTAGATGGCGCTGGGGAGGTGGGGGTTGGATGCGTGGAGGCGGCCTGTGTAACGGCACCTCAGGTTTCGGTGATTGTTGACAAGGATCTTTCTATGGGGTAAAGGAGATGTGGCAGTTTTTACTCGCTCCTGGTTTATACACGACATTTTTTAATTATAAAAAAGTGCTCGCCTGAGGGTAGTAACCTCAGTCAGTCCCTTTGGTTTATTCTCTGGTATATTTAGCATTAGTTTTATACATCAGAAATGGCTAACGAGACATTTCACCCAGCGACACGGCTTGATCCCAAAAATTGGCAAAGAAATTGTGAGAAATGGCATCTGTAGAGATTCCGTGGCTCACATAAGCGAGTATCTGGTTCAATCATGAATCAGTTGGACCATAGACTTCAAGTAGATTACACGTTCCAGTTTCACCTCGTGACATTCGCTTGCTTTTACATATGTTTATGTATGTTTCGGCAAGAATTTCATCATGCCAATGAGGAAAAGACAAGGAAAACATCTCGCTAACATACAGACGAAGAAAAATCGCTCAAGTATTATTACAGAATATCATAATATACGCGTAGTTAGTGAAGAGAGAGGGGTGAGGGTTGCTTAGTAACACCCCCTTCTTGCCTGACAGCACACGTCACACTGTGCCCAAGGCTACGATTTTTGAGCAAAGAGATCTTCATTTATGATAAATAACAAGTTTTGGTTTTTTTTTTAATACCCAAAAATGGAATATGAAATTCATAATAATCATGATTTATCAAATTGTCTTTGTAAAAAGAGAGTACACCTTCGAGTCTCACCTCTGACATTCTCTTGCATTTACGTTTGTTATCTTTGTTTCGGCAAGAATGTCATCATGCTAAAGAGGAAAATACAAGGAAAACATCTCGCTAACATACAGAAGAAAATTCGCTGTAATAAGCCGAGTTAGTGAAGGGGAGAGAGGGGGTTACGTAGGAAGGAGTGCCCCATCTTGCCTCAAGCAGTGCCCCAGGCTACGATATATGAGCAAAGGGATCATCATTTATGATTAAATTATGATAAATAAAATAGTTTTGGTTTATTAATACACAAAAAACAAATATACATTCATAATAATCATTATTTATTAACATTGTCTTTATAGAAATACGAAGGAAAACTTTGAACGCCCGTATCTCAAAACTATACTTATTGACCTCCAAAATATATCTCCTCACTTAGTTTTAAAGCTATAACATTGGAATTTGGTATATATCTCAGAAAGACATTATAGAACAATCAAATAGAGCCCTTTTTTCCAATTTTTGTTTCGTCTTTTTTTCATAAATTTTTTTCTCCTGATTTATGGGTCGGCTCCCTGTGTTTAGGGTCTTTCGATGAGGAAAAGGCTAATTGGAGGGGTTGCTGTGGTAGTGTTTAACACTCGCCCCAGTTTTATACCGACACCTTTTATATAGGTGAGCGAGTCAGAAGCTTCTGACATGTCCAATTTAGCAGTTCTCTGGTATTATAGCAATATTTTACTAGAAATAGTGCTAAAGCAGACATATTTCACTGGGCGACACGGCTTCCTCGCCCAGAAATAAATTTTTCCAACGTCAAAATCCCTTTTTTTTACCATATTGAAAAATTCATATCTAGCAAAAAAATGACTTTTAGAAAAAAAACTCTCCATTTGATTGGAGGTCTACATCAGGTCTATATATGGTAGTAATCCCAGGTCTTAATATTAAATATCAAAGGAGGAGATAGAATTTGAAAAATGGTTATTTTCGGGATAAATTGCCCTGACGTCACAAAACCGAAGGTCAGAGGCGAAAATCATATGCGGTTTGGAGATGTCCCAAGTCAC
The DNA here is from genome assembly GCF_015104395.2 of Macrobrachium nipponense. NCBI lineage: Eukaryota > Metazoa > Arthropoda > Malacostraca > Decapoda > Palaemonidae > Macrobrachium > Macrobrachium nipponense. Next base: position 68,320,585 of record NC_061108.1, on the reverse strand, counting down.
CTTATTAAGTCGTATGAATGTCAAAGTCCTGTCGTTAAAAAACGGCATTAGCCGGCCGGCCCCCTTAACACCTGAGAGAAGAACTGGCAACGCTGGAAATTTTTTTTGCCACATTTAAGAATAAACTTGATGTTTTATTGTTGTAAAATGCTAGAAAATTACGAGGGCTTTCAATAATTGCCAAAATTAATCAACAACCAATTATGTTTGTGTTGTATAACTTATGCTGCCTTCATATACCATAAAACGTTGAGTTGGAATATTTGATGTGGCAGCGCCAGCAACGGAGGAGACCCCACCCAAATCGCCTTGAAGGAGCCGATAGGGTATAGCATGGTATGCTGAGGTTACTACCCTCGCACGAGCACCCAAAGGGTGTCGGGTATAAAGTACAAGGCGAGTGGAAGCCACTATTCACAGGTCTTCTGCCAATTGGAGGATACCTTTCCAAAATCCTTCCCATGGAGAGAGCCGTCGCAAAGGCCACTCCCTCCCCCTCGCTCCTGCTACTACTACCCGACCCAAGCGCCACCTACATTTTCCTGTTTTAGACGAGGTACTAATCCCACGCTGTTTTCTTTGCTCTGGTGTTTAGTGATTTTTTTTTAGATGGGGTCTTCTGATCTTCCTCCTTCTTCAAAGTTGAGTACCCCAATTTGTGTTTTCGTAACTGATGCAGTTGCAGGGCTTCCCAAATTAGCCTTCCGCCCTGTAGAAAGGTATTGCAGGGCCGTCGGCGTGCCCGCCATTTCGTGAGCATCAGCATCAGAACGTGTGGAATTTTGGTACACATGTATTTCGTTTACATTAATATATATCAAAAGATTTTATGCATTAAACGTACCTATTTTATGCGTTCGTGCCTATCTCGACATAATATTAGTATGTCACATGTACATAATTGATAGGCTATTAGTAGTCTATCGTATTGTTACGAGACGGGAGAGTTAGAGTTTTTTCTCCCTTTCCCAACGTGATTTTGCATGAATTATTGTTTCTTACGAACCAAATAGATGTAAATATGACAGTAGATCTAATTAACATCACGGAAGAGCTGCCCCTCCCCCCCCCACTAGCCAAGCCTAAGCGTAGGGTAGGCTAAGTGTCCCTAACCTGTACCATTTATGCCTCTCCCCCTGATAGCGCTACGGCGCTTCAGGGGAGGATATCAAGGATAGAGAGCCTCCCCCTCTCTATTCATATTATTGGACCTATCCTCCTGGCCGATCTGAATCGAAAAAATTCGAGTTTAGTAGGTTTGGTTGAGGACTACTGTCCGTGTAGTGATGTCCTAGAGGAGATTTGGCCTAACTGTCTGGGTCCGTAGCAATCTCGGAAGGTCAAGCTAGATCCATATTGGGTGTTCTTAACCATAATACTCCTTACAACTCTGCACTACCAACCCGCAGTAGTAGCCCACACAACCACTAATAGGTGGCCATCTCTGATCGGGTAGGTGGCCAGGCGATCACGACTGACCACCCCACATACCAACCCCCCCCCTCCTCCCCCCCCCTACTTCCGGGCTCAGCTCAGCCAAACCCTCATAACTCGTAGCGCTAGTACTCTTAGTGAGGAACGGCCGCTTGAGTTTTCCTTTGAGTGGGAAGGAGGGGGGTGGGTGTGGGGGGGGTGTGGGGGGAAGGGGTGGGATATGGGCTTTAGATGTAATCCCTTATGTCTCCGAGTGTCTAGTCCCCCCCTGGCACCACGCCGGCTGACGGACATCGCTTCGGGTGTACATATATAGCTCCGCCGCTCTATGGTCTCTTTCTCCGGTCTGCCCCTAGCCGCGGACCCGGGATAGGAGTCTTACTCCCCTCTCCCCCTCGATAGAAGTAGGCAGGCTCAGATACAGAATTACCTTTCCCTGATCCGCCACCTCGGTACGATCCGCAGGCAGTGCTTAGAACAAGGAGAAACGAGACTTGGAGTGAGCTAAGCTTTGGAGACGGTACAGCGGACATCTCCGGACCCTTACGGGTACTGACGGACAGTGACTCGCCCTCAAATCCGCTACTGGAGTGTTGCATTAAACTTGCCATAGCTCAGCTCCCAATCTTGGGAGATCATGTAGGTGTCTACGTTAACACATAGCCTTCTGATCCGGCCAACCATATAGGGACGAGGTCCTCCTCTTCCCAGGTCCGGCGGATATCAGATCCCAAGTACCAAACATACATTGAACCCCAGGAAAGGGACTGGGAGCAGGCAGTAATATCTAAAGATATTCTTTTATTTATTCAGTGAATGGAAATTGTTAGTGAGTAAGACTTGAACCATTATTTAGTTTAAGTTGCATGGCCTCGCCAGAGTTAGCTCCGGCCTTCCTTGAGGCTGATACTCATTAATAATTCAAATTACAGAAGGTATGCTGCCAGTCGACAGGGTGCTCCGCCTCCTCGGCAAGACCTACGGGCATGAGGTTTGCCGTTCTCATGCCAACTGCTCGGTGCCATTCGATGGAGAAGCGGGGCAAGCTCCCTACATGGTCTGGCACCCGGAGGCGTGCACCGTCTGCTATGAGATGATGTCTCTTCTCGTAGATGAGCGGGTAAGTATCTTTGCTACATTTTCATTATGAAAATTGTGATAAACCATGTGAAAAATTTTTTTACAAAATGGTATCCTATGTCTGGAAGGTTAATTTCGTTTTCCTCTGACAGACTGCCGAGGAAGTCCGCCAGACCGCCAGGACGGATCTGAGGCGCTGGGTCTCCGGCTACGGGAGGAACGCGCAAGCAGGGCAACCCTACATTCTTGATACTAGCCTGGGCTCCCTTCTGTTTAAGGGATCACCGTCGACGTCGGTTCCAGCTCAACTGGCTGCACCCATAATAGAGGCCATCCGGGCAGAGACAGCACCCCTTCCGGAGGACCAGGAGGACTTGATGGTAGATGAGGTGGCAGCCATCAACATCCATACAGAGCCCATGGCCATTGGGGAGGAGGTAAGTAGGGAGGTAAGTGAAGCGGGTAGTCTCCTTAGTCCTACTCCCTCTTCTTCCTCTTCTTTCCAGGGCTTCGCTAAGTCCACCCCTACTCGGGATGTTTCACAGTTGGTCCGTCCCAAGGTTAAATCTGTAAGACCGAAATCCCTGCCAAAGGGATCAAAGCCAACTCCGTCAGTGGCGACTGAGTCGTCTCCGGCCCCACGGCCGTCGACTTCTTTTGCTAAGTCGCCTGCTGCCAAGGATTCTCTCCCCCACAAGGGGTCGAGATCTAAGTCCGCCAAATCCAAGGCGACGGAGTCGGGCATCGACCATGAACTATTCGCTAACCTTCTATTGTCGAAGGTTAGGGAGGCAGTAGATGAAAGGTTTGTGTCGTTATGACTCGCCTCCGGATCTGACGTCTCCGACCAAGCAATATCAGACTTAGTGGCCGAGAGGATCAGACCGTTGGAGAACATGATGACCGGAATTCTCCACTCCGGATCCCCGGCGCTGGCTATGTCGGTGCCGGATGCGTCTAAGCTTCTGCCCTTCCACAAGAACAATCCATGGCGGTTTGCTATGCATGCCCCATATTCAGATGGGAAGCTAACAATTGAAGGGTGCGGGACCAGTCCGTTGGAGGACTTTGAGCTCTTCCTGAAGGGTCTCCAGTTTCCTTTTCCTGGATTTGTCAGACTAGCGGAGCACGCGCTAGTCAGAGTTGACAAGGTCCCAAAGGAGACAGTGATCTTCCCGAGGGACCAAGCCCAAGCTGTTTGGGTGCGCACCCTCACCGACTGGGACTGCGTTAACACCAGGTTGACGCCTCACAAGGGTACCTTTACCATGTTTGTGACCCCAGACCAGGTTCCGTTGCCCTGCACTGATAAGGTAGCGGAACTAACTCTAAGCTATAGCAGAGGACAAACCCCTCCCGGCACTGAAAGAGACAGAGGCTACCTCTCTTCTCTTTCCCGCAAGTAGGGAGTTTTGGAATGAAGCTCCGGCCACGTTTACAGCAGGTAAACTGGACCCAGATTGTGCCTCTACCTTGTTCTCCGAGAAGCTGCCTAAGATTCCGGAGAATTTGATTAAAGCGGAGTTTGAGGCAAGAACGAGACTAGCAAGGTCTATCAATTCCGTCACTACGGCGGAATTGCTAGCTACTACATACCGGGACGAACAGGTGTTCCAGGTCATGACGAAAAGTCTACTACAGACTTTTCAGTCAGACCTTTATGACTTTGGAATGGCAAGGCACGCTTGCAGAAAGTACGTCCTGGCGGAGGCTTCCATAAGGCATGAGCCTAATAGATTAATAAAAGCATCAATCTGGGGAGAGAACTTGTTCCCTCAAGGAGAAGTGGACAACATATCTTGAGAAGCTTCCAGGGCCAACCAGAGCCTCCGGGTTCCGGTGGGGAGGGGCTTCCCTTTAAGCAGAAGTTTGAGGCCCCCGGCCCGTACATCAAGCCATAGAACTAAGAAGATGCCCAATGGAGTAAGACAATCCGTACAAGCCCTCTCATCCACAAACAATTGTCCAGGCAGTTCCAGTGCCACAAGGTTGGTAAGCCCTCGACATCGAAGGCTCAGCCACATCAGCCGTTTGTTTGGCTACAAACTCCGCTGGCCCAGCAGCCCTCAACCTCCACAGCCATCATAACCTCCCCAGCCTTTAACCCCGCCTATGAAGCTAGGGAATCATTTCGCAGCTACAACAGGCATGGGGGTAGTAGCAGGGCCAGAGGTGGCTCCCGACTATGAGGCGGCCCAAGGGGTAGAGGTTTCCGAGGAGGCAGAGGTTACAGCCCTGCAACCAACCAGTGAGAGCCCGCAAGGTAGGAGGGAGATTAGTCTCTTCCGGGACCATTTGGACCTCAGCCATGGGCCCACAGTATAGTCTCCAAAGGCCTGGGATGGAAGTGGAAGAAAGGACCCCCACCACCAATAAACTTCTTTCAGATCCCAACAGCGGACCTGGTAGAATATACCAAGGATCTCCTACAAAAGAAGGCCATAAAAAGAGTGAAGGGACTTAAATTTCAAGGACGTCTGTTCAGTGTCCCAAAGAAGGACTCGGACAAAAGAAGAGTGATTCTGGACTTGTCGCGGCTCAATTCATACATTCTTTGCGACAAGTTCCGTATGTTGACGGTCTCGCAGGTGCGGACCTTACTTCCCCGTGGGGCCGTCACCACCTCTATAGATCTTACAGACGCTTACTATCATGTCCCGATAGCAAGGAACTTCCCTCCGTACCTAGGCTTCAGGCTAGGAAACAAGGCTTACTCATTCAGTCATGCCATTCGGGCTCAACATTGCGCCCAGGATATTCACCAAACTAGGAGAGACGATAATCCAAGAACTAAGAACCCAAGGGATTATGTTATTAGCCTACCTAGACGACTGGCTCATTTGGGCAGCCAGCGTCGAAGAATGCCGCAAATCGACAGCCAAAGTAATAGAATTCTTGGAGTTTCTGGGCTTCCAGATAAACAAGGAAAAATCTCGGCTGGATCTGGCTTCCCACTTTCAATGGTTGGGAATCCAATGGGACCTAATAAAACACAAGCTATCTCTTCCACCCAGGAAAGCCAAGCAGATAGCAGAGGCTACCAAACAGTTCCTCAAGAACAAAAAGACGTCTCGGCGTACCCAAGAGAGAATTCTCGGTTCACTACAGTTCGCATCAATAACAGACGTCCTATTAAAAGCCAGATTGAAGGACATCAATCGAGTCTGGAGGAAGAGAGCCAACATCAACCTAAGAGACAAAATTTCAGTAATTCCACCTATTCTAACAAAGAGGCTTCGCCCATGGACGAAGCACAGGAATCTGGCCAAGGCAGTACCACTGCAATTCCCTCTGCCGTCTTTGACAATTCATACAGACGCTTCACTGAGTGGCTGGGGAGGATATTCACAATACAAGAAGGTTCAGGGGATATGGTCGGATACGTTCCGCCAGTTCCACATCAATCTTCTAGAAGCTATGGCAGTTTTCCTGACCTTAAAACGACTAACTCCGGCCAGGAACAGTCATGAGAGAATCTAGTCTCAGACAGTCTAGTGGTGGTACATTGCATAAACAGAGGGGGCTCCAGGTCAAGCAAACTAAATCACGTGCTAATTGCAATTTTTTCATTAGCGGCAAAAAATCACTGCCACCTGGCAGGGGTAAAGAATGTGATTGTGGATGTACTTTCCAGGACAACCCTGCTAGAGTCGGAGTGGTCTCTGGACAAGAAATC
>NC_061108.1:68292902-68308895 GCF_015104395.2 Macrobrachium nipponense | reverse complement strand
TCCCACTACAAAATCCCCACAAGAGGGGAGCCGACCCACAGTGTGGGCAGCAACTACTACTACTCCATCCCATGCTGCCGACCGCTGCGCCTCTGTGGCCATCCTGAAGTTAGCAGACAATCTTGAGCGATGGGATGGGCAGGCGGGCGGGATTTCGCTGGCGACACGAGCCAATCGCCCAGAAATAGATTTTTCCTTACGTCAAAACTCCCTTTTCTGGGCTCAGCTCGTGTGCGCTGCGCGAAATCATACCAGAGAAATAGCACAAGATTGTAAAGAATACAATCAAATAAACAAAAAGGGGTCTCAAATAAAAGATAACATAAAATAAAGAAAGATAATTGCTAATAAATATACATATACACAATGATACAAAATAGAAATATTACTTAAATTTAACTTAATGCTGATAATATTTCTTAAAATTAACTTAAATTTAACATATATACAGGGCTTACATGGAATATATGTTGACATCAGTATCTGTGTATAGATATTATGTATAAAGAACTCAAAGCAATTATAACAATAACTTGAATAGAACAAACTTCAATAATAACATAAAAAGGGGATGTATATGACTTAATATACAAAACCCGTAACCATTGTAAATACGATGTGTCCCCTAGCATAAAAATAAGGGGATCACATCAAAGAGATCATTATTATACAATCAATTGTGAGTGACCCTAGCAAAAAAATAAGGGACACCCACTATAGCATCATAAGAGCAGCTAAGACTCAAGGTAAACGTAGATGAACATGGCAGGTATAGACGAACTGTTGGGTGAGATAGGTAGAAAGGAGGACTGGATCTTCTACTAAAGATTAACAGAGTCGGGGGAAACTACGTTACCCGCGGCAACTGCTGAAAATTTCAGAGCTTCCAAGGACTTAAGTTAATGACGCTTAATACTGTCGGCGATTTCATCCGTAGTATTTTTTCAACTCATCGAAATCATATGTTGGAAATAGTTTAATTGAGGTGGCTACTGCCCTGACATCATGTGCTTTAGGGATGAGTCAGATTGGCGTTCTTAATAAAGTACAGGATCTGTTTTGCGGTTATGCCTTTAATAGATAAAATCCACCTTTTTCCCTCTCTTAAAGAGAGGACCCGATGAGGATGAGAGGTCCTGGACAGAAAGGGCTTCGTAAGGTCGATACTGGGGCAAGAGAAATATCTTGTGGAAGGGGTACAACCTTCCATAGGTTCCCACCTCATCAGGATCTTCATTCTTTGCATATAAAACTACGTTCCGGAGAAAGTAGCACTTCCCCTGTGGGAAGAAAAATTGAACATGATCCGGATCCCTGGATAATGCGAGTTCTGAAATTCTAGCTCCTGAAGCCAAGCTTAATAAAAATAGAAGTTTTTCTTAAGAGCATTATAAATGAAACATGTGTCATTATCAGTTTCTGAAGCCAGCTTTAGAACATCATTTAAGAACCATGATACTGAACCGTAGGCCCTTACAGAAGGTCTAAGTCTAGCACAAGCCTTGGGAATAGACGAGAAGTAGGAGTCTGTCAAGTCTATGCTGAAAACCAAATTGAAAAATCTTTTCAAGGCTGACTTGATTGTCGTAATAGTGCTAGCTGCTAAGCCTTTTTCAAATAAAGATCTGAAAAAGGATATAGCTGAATTGATTGTCATGATTCTAATATCTGATTCCCTCAGGAAGGTGCTAACTTTTTGACTGCAGCATCATACTGTCTCAAAGTTGAATCTCTTTTATCAGATTCCAAGAAGAGAATATTTTGAGGATCAATATTTGCATCTCTTTTAGCTGCAAACTTCATGAAATCCATAAAGTTAGGGTTTTGAGAATTCCTGAGGAAGCGAACACAGTCTTCGTTGCACTGACTGGGAGAGCCTGGGATTGGAATTCGAGAGGACGAAGACCCAGTTCCAAGAAATTAGAGGGTACCAATTGCTCTTCGGCCAGTCTGGGGCTACTAAGCCCAGCTTGACCCTTGAATGTCCTGAGGTTTGTTCAGTACCTTCAGGAGAAGATTCATTCGGTGAGGGAAGACATAAATCTTCTCCCAGTTGTTCCAGTCTAGGGCCAGGGCGTCCGTGGCATAGGCCAGAGGGTCCAGGTTGGGGGCCACATAACATGGGAGTTTGTGGTTCGCTTGGGATGCGAAGAGATCCACTTGTAGACCTGGAACTCTCTGAAGAATCCACTGGAACGAACTGTGTCCAGTGACCATTCCGACTCCAGAGGAACTGATCGGGATAGAGCATCTGCTATGACGTTTCTCACTCCAGCTATATGGGTGGAGGAGAGGTGCCAACTGAACTTGTCCGCCAGGGAGAAGATGGCTACCATGACATGATTTAGATGACGTGATTTGGAGCCTCCCCTGTTTATACAATGGACTACCACTGCGCTGTCTAAGACTAGCTTTATGTGGGAGTTCTTTGGCGGACGTAACCTTTTTGTTTTTAGAGTCCAAGAACACCGCCATTGCCTCCAGTACGTTTATGTGAAGCTGACGGAACTGGGTGACCAGGTTCCCTGAACCTTCTTGAAACTGCGAATATCCTCCCCAACCGCTTAACAAGCGTCGTGTGGATGGTATCCCCGGAGGAGGAAACTGAAGGGGTACTGATATTGACCAAGTTCTGACTTTTGCCCAAGGCAAGCTAGACGATTCCGTAGAATCTGAGGGACTGAGGATAATTTGTCCCTGGACCTGACATTTGCTCGTGAGCGCCAGATTCTGGTTAGGTCTTTCAGTTTGGCTTTCATCAAGATGTTGTCACTGATGCAAACTGGAGTGAACCCAGAATCCTTTCCTGGGTTCTCCTTGAAGCAAGTTTGTGTCCTAGAAATTGCTTTACTGACTTCGCTATTCTTTCCTCTTGGCTGATGGAATCGACAGAGTATGGGAGGATAGATTCCATTGAATGCCCAGCCACTGAAAGTTTGACTCTGGAGTGAGTCTTGATTTGGTCCTGTTTATCTTGAAGCCTAGATATTCCAGGAACTGGATTACTTTCAGTGTTGCTTTGTGGCATTCCTCGACTGTTGGAGCCCAGATTAGCCAATCGTCGAGATACGCTACTACCATAATCCCTTGCGATCTTAGTTGTTGGACTACCACTTCCGCCAACTTCGTGAACACCCTGGGTGCTACGTTGAGACCGAAGGGAACTACTTGAAGGAGAATGCCTGATCTCCTATCTTGAAGCCCAGATACGGGCGAAAGTGTCTTGCAATAGGGATATGATAGTATGCGTCTGTAAGATCGATAGAGGTGGTGACGGCCCCACGGGGAAGTAAGGTCCGCACCTGCGAGATGGTGAGCATCTTGAACTTGTCGCAGCGAATGGCCAAGTTTAAGCGGGACAAGTCTAAGATTACCCTTCTTTTTTGTGAGCCTTTCTTTGGAACGCTGAACAAGCGCCCTTGAAACTTTAATCTTGACTCTCGCTATTGCTCCTTTCTGAAGGAGGTCCTCCTCCGCATACTCCGTCAATTCTTTGGATGGAAGTTGCGGAAAGGAAATGGTCTGGGTGGGGGCGGATTCGTCACCCAACTCCAACCCAGGCCTTTCGACACAATGCTTTGTGCCCATTTGCTGAATCCCCACCGGTGGCGGAAGAGAAACAGCCTCCCTCTACCTGGAAGTCCTCATTGGTGTTGGTAGCCTCCGCAGCTCCCCTGAAGTGTTTTCCTCTATTAAGGGACCCTCCAGATCCTCTCTGACGAAAGGATCGCTTACCTCTGCCTCCCCTACCCGAGCGGTCATACTTCTGAAAGGCCTGGCCCTCGAAGACTTGATTGAAGGCTGGGGAGACAGCGTAAGAGGTGGAAGGTTGAGGCTGGGGGGAAATCACATAAATAGGCTGCGATTGAGCCTTGGAGGTAGAGGGTTGGGCTGCCTGCACCAACGGAACAGCCGGAACAGGCTGGGCAAACCGTTGCTGTTTCTTTTGGTAAGGCTGGAAACGTCTGGGTTTCTTCTAGCCTTACCTCTGACAGCTTGATCTTGGCGTCTCTTTGCCGTGAGACCCCAACGATCTTTAAGGCTTTGGTTAAGCCTCGTAGCCTCTGCCTGGACCTCCTTTTACCATTGCATCTGGGAAGAGGTCTGCTCCCAGAGGTTTGATGAAAGCAACTTATTCGGTTTCATGCCGAATAGTTGCTTCCTGGAGGACATGCTTCCGACAGTTTGTTCTGGCTGTGGCGAACTCGAACATGTCAGACTGCACCGTTTGAGTCAGTGACTTGGTGATTAGCTTGAACAGTGGCTCGGAACCATAAGAAATGGTAGCCACCTCAGCATGGCCATGGTATTGATAGACCTGGCCAGCCTAGACTTGGCATCAAATTCTGCCTGAATGAGGCTATCTGGAAGTCTAGGCAGCTTCTCACCAAACTGCTCCATAGCACAGTCTGGTTTGAGTTTGCCCGCAGAACAAAAAAAAAGTGTTGGGTCCAGGTCTTCCACAAATCTCCGGTTGAGGGAAGTAAAGGAGATGTAGGGTCCGCTTCCTTTAGCTGCGGTAACGAATCCTCCCCCTTCTGGGCTGCTGGGATAGTGACCGTAGCAATCTTTGTCAAGAAAGGAAGCGGAGTACCCTCTTCCATTGTAAAGATTGTGAATGGACTCTTAAACGGCTGTATTTTCGTGTTTGAACAGTCCATGTCCTCTAAGCACCTGAGCCATTCTCTTTGAGCCTGGTCACGTGAATAGAGGACTGTCTCTTTAGGGACCTTATCATCTCGTGTCATGGCAGAGGCGGTGAGCCTGGCGTAGCCGATGAACGGAGGTTGGAGATCTTCCGGGTAGAACTCGAAGTCCTCAATCCTTCGAGTTCCACATTCCGGATAGAAATAAGCCCGTCCTGGAAGGGGCATATGACGCCACTCTCCAGGGATTGTTCATGCTGAACGGAGGCAGAGAGTCATATGGTGGCAACTGAGCTATCCCTGTGCCGAAAGGTGGGGGAGTAGCTAGCGGAGCTTGGCTTAGTCCGGCGATAATGTTGTCCTGGGAGTTGATCCTATCAGACAACCGGGAGAACATCTGTTCCATACTGTTCTTTAGAGTCCCAACCGATCCCCCATTTGTTTGCAACAGGCCCAGCATTGGGATCCAAAGCCGGAGCTGCTGCGGAGGTGGACGGGTAGCTCTGAACAGGAACCAAAGGAAGTGGAGAAACGGTTGACTCCGCTGGAGTGTGTGATCTCTCCCTGGAGGATCTACTCCTTGAGGATTTGGAGCCGGACCCAGAAGCTTTAGACCTCTCTGCTCCGGGGTTTGTAGCCGGAGACTTGCGAGATGTTGACGCCGACGACGTCTTTTTAGACGACGACGACGTCTTACTTAAGGTTTTAACCACCGCTTGTCCTTTGACCTTAGGTCTACAGAAGCATCAGGAGAAGTATAAAGTTCGGCTCCTGTAAAGCCTTGGAAGGAAGCTGGAGAGTTTGCAGGAGTAGAAGATCCAGTGGCGCCCAAGGGCAGCCCTTGGGCGTCCAACGTACTCACCTCGACCAACAGGTCGTCAACACCTACCATCGGTTCAATGTTTAAGTCCAATGTCGCGACTTCCGACGAGATGTCCTGGCCTGGATCAGTCAACGAAGCGGCGAGCTGCTGCTGGATTAGCGCAATAGTCGGGGCCGCCTCTGCTGGGTCGACGTAGCCCGTTGACTTGCCGCCGGGGAAGATCAGGACCGCCAACCTTCTTCTCAAGAATGTAGGGCATACCCTTGGCGGCGTTCTTCCCAAAACCGCCGACCCAGGCCCGCAGGGTTGCCAGTGCGGTGTCCCTCACAGCCGGAGCCTGGAAGAGAGGGTATTTGTTAGTTTTTTAAGATTAAACTTAAAACTAAAACTTAAGTAAAAGGTTAACTTAAAATTATAGGGGATGTGAAATCCCATGTAAAATTAGCTTAAGTTTAAGAAAAGATTAAAATAAACTTAAGAACTATAATCTTGTAGGGATTGGCTAACGGAGTTGGAAATACTTACCCCGTCTAAGAGCTGGCTCACCAGATCCTAGCAATGGTGCAGGTCTCGTGAAACCAGACTTGGAGGTTCCCGTGCGGAGTCGCGCATGGAGCATGGGACCGGCAGACTTCATGCCCGACAGGGGTCCTGGAGCGTGGCATTGCAATCCCAGATGCTCACAGTTGGTGGTCTGTAAGTGAAAAGACACATGAGCATCGTAAAAAGGTATCACTTACAGGCTAAAGGTTAAAAGAACTCCGCTGCATGCCGGAGCGCGAAAAAATTTTGGGCATAACCCCTCCTTACCGCCTGAATAGGCTATAACCAACGGAGAGATCCGGTGTGAGCAGGCAAGGGAGGGGGAGGTTTAATGTAGCTTAAATTAAACTTAATATAGTTTAAATTAAATACTAATCTTAAACCTATAAAAATGGGACGTACCGGACTAAATCCGGTGCGTGGCGGAGCGTGTCGCGATATCAGCGCGACGGAGTGGTTAGTAGAGACCAACTGTATGCCGCAGTCCGCCCGTCAGGGTGAACTAGCACCTTTCCACGTGGATGCCGGAGCTCCGGTAGATAAAGAGCCAGTAGAAGGTGGGAAAGGGCGAGAGGGCAAACAGACTCGAGCTAGCAACGGAGCGACGGAGTAACGACGGAGGGGGGGGAAAGGCCAGTCCCCCCCCTTAGTCATCCGAGCGTACCGAGAAGCTGGAGAGGTCGAAACCAGTCTGGGTCTGTCCCGTCCCCTACTCCCTCCGCCTAGGGGGAGAGGGAGGCAGGCTCGGGTATGTGGAGCGAGCGTGGGCAGACCAACCCTCCCCCCGGCCTATGGAAGAGCGGAGGAGGGAAAGATGACTGGACAGGCGTCTGGCTGCTCCGTGATCACGTAGTGATCACGGAGCGGTAACAAGATATACCATGAAACAATAAAGCCTAGGATACACAACCGACTGATCAGAGAGATGCTATAGAGAAGCAACCGAACTGAAGAGCGAAGCACATGGTACCAAAAGGACATAACCTAGGCTAGGTGAAGCCAGACGCCGTACACTAACGTAAAAACATAATATATAATCAAACAAAATCACTAAACGTAAAGAAAGAAAATAAAACAGTAGGAGAAAAAATCCAGGAGTGTTAGGACTAACCCGAAAGAAAGTCTACCACTCAAAGCTAGCCGGGGGGGCCGATACAAAGAGCTGTGGCTAGGGTCTGGGATGGAAGATGCCTACGCAAGGTGAAAAAGACATGCATGCATGACATAAACCCCGTAGGCTGTACCCTTAATATAAATAGGATCAACTAATAACAGAGCGTAACAAAGTAAGGGGAAGGTTCTGGGTATGGAAGGACCAAGAACGAACCCGCCACGAGGCAGAACCATGCTGCCATGCTTCCGACCTAGAGCTCGTATTTATACCTAAAAAACGGCAAATACTGACTCAAGGCCGGAAAAAAACCAAATAGCAATAAACACTGATTACTTAACTTAGCTGCTGCAATGGCTGTACGCTCCATGATGAATAAATCCAATAAAAAGGGCACAAAAAACACAGAGCACAAAAAAGGGCACGTGTATACGATGCGCTAACTGAAAAGGATGGCCACCAGAGGCGCAGCGGTCGGCAGCATGGGATGGAGTAGTAGTAGTTGCTGCCCACACTGTGGGTCGGCTCCCCTCTTTGTGAGGGGATTTTGTAGTGGGAGAATTTCTATTGGCAAGCGGTTCGTGGTAGTGGTCTCACTCGCCATAGTGTTCATACCGACACCCTCTTGGAGGGTGAGCGAGTCAGTAGTACTGACCTTTTCTTTATTTTATTTATTCTCTGGTATGTGTTAGTACATTTACCTTAGAAATAATGGATTAAAGGATATTTCGCGCAGCGACACGAGCTGAGCCCAGAAATGACTTTTAGAAAAAAAACTCTCCATTTGATTGGAGGTCTACATCAGGTCTATATATGGTAGTAATCCCAGGTCTTAATATTAAATATCAAAGGAGGAGATAGAATTTGAAAAATGGTTATTTTCGGGATAAATTGCCCTGACGTCACAAAACCGAAGGTCAGAGGCGAAAATCATATGCGGTTTGAGATGTCCCAAGTCACCTTATTAAGTCGTATGAATGTCAAAAAAAAAAAAAAGTCCTGTCGTTAAAAAAACGGCATTAGCCGGCCGGCCCCCTTAACACCTGAGAGAAGAACTGGCAACGCTGGAAATTTTTTTTGCCACATTTAAGAATAAACTTGATGTTTTATTGTTGTAAAATGCTAGAAAATTACGAGGGCTTTCAATAATTGCCAAAATTAATCAACAACCAATTATGTTTGTGTTGTATAACTTATGCTGCCTTCATATACCATAAAACGTTGAGTTGGAATATTTGATGTGGCAGCGCCAGCAACGGAGGAGACCCCACCCAAATCGCCTTGAAGGAGCCGATAGGGTATAGCATGGTATGCTGAGGTTACTACCCTCGCACAGCGGCACCCAAAGGGTTGTTTCGGGTATAAAGTACAAGGCGAGTGGAAGCCACTATTCACAGGTCTTCTGCCATTGAGGGTACCTTTCCAAATCCTTCCCATGGAGATAGCCGTCGCAAAGGCCACTCCCTCCCCCTCGCTCCTGCTACTACTACCCGACCCCAAGCGCCACCTACATTTTCCTGTTTTAGACGAGGTACTAATCCCACGCTGTTTTCTTTGCTCTGGTGTTTAGTGATTTTTTTTTAGATGGGGTCTTCTGATCTTCCTCCTTCTTCAAAGTTGAGTACCCCAATTTGTGTTTTCGTAACTGATGCAGTTGCAGGGCTTCCCAAATTAGCCTTCCGCCCTGTAGAAAGGTATTGCAGGGCCGTCGGCGTGCCCGCCATTTCGTGAGCATCAGCATCAGAACGCGTGGAATTTTGGTACACATGTATTTCGTTTACATTAATATATATCAAAAGATTTTATGCATTAAACGTACCTATTTTATGCGTTCGTGCCTATCTCGACATAATATTAGTATGTCACATGTACATAATCGATAGGCTATTAGTAGTCTATCCTATTGTTACGAGACGGGAGAGTTAGAGTTTTTTCTCCCTTTCCCAACGTGATTTTGCATGAATTATTGTTTCTTACGAACCAAATAGATGTAAATATGACAGTAGATCTAATTAACATCACGGAAGAGCTGCCCCTCCCCCCCCCACTAGCCAAGCCTAAGCGTAGGGTAGGCTAAGTGTCCCTAACCTGTACCATTTATGCCTCTCCCCCTGATAGCGCTACGGCGCTTCAGGGGAGGATATCAAGGATAGAGAGCCTCCCCCTCTCTATTCATATTATTGGACCTATCCTCCTGGCCGATCTGAATCGAAAAAATTCGAGTTTAGTAGGTTTGGTTGAGGACTACTGTCCGTGTAGTGATGTCCTAGAGGAGATTTGGCCTAACTGTCTGGGTCCGTAGCAATCTCGAAGGTCAAGCTAGATCCATTGGGTGTTCTTAACCATATACTCCTTACAACTCTGCACTACCAACCGCAGTAGTAGCCCACACAACCACTAATAGAGGTGGCCATCTCTGATCGGGTAGGTGGCCAGGCGATCACGACTGCCCACACCCACATACCAACCCCCCCCTCCTCCCACCCCCCCCCCTACTTCCGGGCTCAGCTCAGCCAAACCCTCATAACTCGCAGCGCTAGTACTCTAGTGAGGAACGGCCGCTTGAGTTTTCCTTTGAGTGGGAAGGAGGGGGTGGGTGGGTGGGTGTGGGGTGGGGGGAAGGGGTGGGATATGGGCTTTAGATGTAATCCCTTATGTCTCTGAGCGTCTAGTCCCCTGGCACCACGCCGGCTGACGGACATCGCTTCGGGTTGTACATATATAGCTCCGCCGCTCTATGGTCTCTTTCTCCGGTCTGCCCCTAGCCGCGGACCCGGGATAGGAGTCTTACTCCCCTCTCCCCCTCGATAGAAGTAGGCAGGCTCAGATACAGAATTACCTTTCTGATCCGCCACCTCGGTACGATCCGCAGGCAGTGCTTAGAACAAGGAGAAACGAGACTTGGAGTGAGCTAAGCTTTGGAGACGGTACAGCGGACATCTCATCCGGACCCTTACGGGTACTGACGGACAGTGACTCGCCCTCAAATCCGCTACTGGAGTGTTGCATTAAACTTGCCATAGCTCAGCTCCCAATCTTGGGAGATCATGTAGGTGTCTACGTTAACACGTAGCCTTCTGATCCGGCCAACCATATAGGGACGAGGTCCTCCTCTTCCCAGGTCCGGCGGATATCAGATCCCAAGTACCAAACATACATTGAACCCCAGGAAAGGGACTGGGAGCAGGCAGTAATATCTAAAGATATTCTTTTATTTATTCAGAATGAAATTGTTAAATTGTGGAGTAAGACTTGAACCATTATTTAGTTTAAGTTGCATGGCATCGCCAGAGTTAGCTCCGGCCTTCCTTGAGGCTGATACTCATTAATAATTCAAATTACAGAAGGTATGCTGCCAGTCGACAGGGTGCTCCGCCTCCCTCGGCAAGACCTACGGGCATGAGGTTTGCCTTTCTCATGCCAACTGCTCGGTGCCATTCGATGGAGAAGCGGGGCAAGCTCCCTACATGGTCTGGCACCCGGAGGCGTGCACCGTCTGCTATGAGATGATGTCTCTTCTCGTAGATGAGCGGGTAAGTATCTTTGCTACATTTTCATTATGAAAATTGTGATAAAACCGTGTGAAAAAAAAAAAATTTTTTTTACAAAATGGTATCCTATGTCTGGAAGGTTGTTAATTTCGTTTTACCTCTGACAGACTGCCGAGGAAGTCCGCCAGACCGCCAGGACGGATCTGAGGCGCTGGTCCTCCGGCTACGGGAGGAACGCGCAAGCAGGGCAACCCTACATTCTTGATACTAGCCTGGGCTCCCTTCTGTTTAAGGGATCACCGTCGACGGTCGTTCAGCTCAACTGGCTGCACCCATAATAGAGGCCATCCGGGCAGAGGACAGCACCCCTTCCGGAGGACCAGGAGGACTTGATGGTAGATGAGGTGGCAGCCATCAACATCCATACAGAGCCCATGGCCATTGGGGAGGAGGTAAGTAGGGAGGTAAGTGAAGCGGGTAGTCTCCTTAGTCCTACTCCCTCTTCTTCCTCTTCTTTCCGGGGCTTCGCTAAGTCCACCCCTACTCGGGATGTTTCACAGTTGGTCCGTCCCAAGGTTAAATCTGTAAGACCGAAATCCCTGCAAGGGATCAAAGCAACTCCGTCAGTGGCGACTGAGTCGTCTCGGCCCCACGGCCGTCGACTTCTTTTGCTAAGTCGCCTGCTGCCAAGGATTCTCTCCCCCCCAAGGGGTCGAGATCTAAGTCCGCCAAATCCAAGGCGACGGAGTCGGGCATCGACCATTAACTATTCGCTAACCTTCTATTGTCGAAGGTTAGGGAGGCAGTAGATGAAAGGTTTGTGTCGTTATGACTCGCCTCCGGATCTGACACTCCGACCAAAGCAATATCAGATTGGTGGCCGAGAGGATCAGACCGTTGGAGAACATGATGACCGGAATTCTCCACTCCGGATCCCCGGCGCTGGCTATGTCGGTGCCGGATGCGTCTAAGCTTCTGCCCTTCCACAAGAACAATCCATGGCGGTTTGCTATGCATGCCCCATATTCAGATGGGAAGCTAACAATTGAAGGTGCGGACCCGTCCGTTGGAGGACTTTGAGCTCTTCCTGAAGGGTCTCCAGTTTCCTTTTCCTGGATTTGTCAGACTAGCGGAGCACGCGCTAGTCAGAGTTGACAAGGTCCCAAAGGAGACAGTGATCTTCCCGAGGGACCAAGCCCAAGCTGTTGGGTGCGGCACCCTCACCGACTGGGACTGCGTTAACACCAGGTGACGCCTCACAAGGGTACCTTTACCATGTTTGTGACCCCAGACCAGGTTCCGTTGCCCTGCACTGATAAGGTAGCGGAACTAACTCTAAGCTATAGCAGAGGACAAACCCCTCCCGGCACTGAAAGAGACAGAGGCTACCTCTCTTCTCTTTCCCGCAAGTAGGGAGTTTTGGAATGAAGCTCCGGCCACGTTTACGAGCATGGTAAACTGGACCCAGATTGTGCCTCTACCTTGTTCTCCGAGAAGCTGCCTAAGATTCCGGAGAATTTGATTAAAGCGGAGTTTGAGGCAAGAACGAGACTAGCAAGGTCTATCAATTCCGTCACTACGGCGGAATTGCTAGCTACTACATACCGGGACGAACAGGTGTTCCAGGTCATGACGAAAAGTCTACTACAGACTTTTCAGTCAGACCTTTATGACTTTGGAATGGCAAGGCACGCTTGCAGAAAGTACGTCCTGGCGGAGGCTTCCATAAGGCATGAGCCTAATAGATTAATAAAAGCATCAATCTGGGGAGAGAACTTGTTCCCTCAAGGAGAAGTGGACAACATATCTTGAGAAGCTTCCAGGGCCAACCAGAGCCTCCGGGTCCGGTGGGGACTTCCCTTTAAGCAGAAGTTTGAGGCCCCCGGACATCAAGCCAGAACTAAGAAGAGGCCAAGGAGATACAATCCGTACAAGCCCTCTCGTCCACAAACAATTGTCCAGGCAGTTCCAGTGCCACAGGTTGGTAAGCCCTCGACATCGAAGGCTCAGCCACATCAGCCGTTTGTTTGGCTACAAACTCCGCTGGCCCAGCAGCCCTCAACCTCCACAGCCATCATAACCTCCACAGCCTTTAACCCCGCCATGAAGCTAGGGAATTATTTCGCAGCTACAACAGGCATGCGGGTAGTAGCAGGGCCAGAGGTGGCTCCCGACTACGAGGCGGCCCAAGGGGTAGAGGTTTCCGAGGAGGCAGAGGTTACAGACCTGCAACCAACCAGTGAGAGCCCGCAGGTAGGAGGGAGATTATGTCTCTTCCGGGACCATTGGACCTTCAGTCCATGGGCCCACAGTATAGTCTCCAAAGGCCTGGGATGGAAGTGGAAGAAAGGACCCCCACCACCAATAAACTTCTTTCAGATCCCAACAGCGGACCTGGTAGAATATACCAAGGATCTCCTACAAAAGAAGGCCATAAAAAGAGTGAAGGGACTTAAATTTCAAGGACGTCTGTTCAGTGTCCCAAAGAAGGACTCGGACAAAAGAAGAGTGATTCTGGACTTGTCGCGGCTCAATTCATACATTCTTTGCGACAAGTTCCGTATGTTGACGGTCTCGCAGGTGCGGACCTTACTTCCCCGTGGGGCCGTCACCACCTCTATAGATCTTACAGACGCTTACTATCATGTCCCGATAGCAAGGAACTTCCCTCCGTACCTAGGCTTCAGGCTAGGAAACAAGGCTTACTCATTCAGTCATGCCATTCGGGCTCAACATTGCGCCCAGGATATTCACCAAACTAGGAGAGACGATAATCCAAGAACTAAGAACCCAAGGGATTATGTTAGTAGCCTACCTAGACGACTGGCTCATTTGGGCAGCCAGCGTCGAAGAATGCCGCAAATCGACAGCCAAAGTAATAGAATTCTTGGAGTTTCTGGGCTTCCAGATAAACAAGGAAAAATCTCGGCTGGATCTGCTTCCCACTTTCAATGTTGGGAATCCAATGGGACCTATAAAACACAAGCTATCTCTTCCACCCAGGAAAGCCAAGCAGATAGCAGAGGCTACCAAACAGTTCCTCAAGAACAAAAGACGTCTTCGGCGTACAAGAGAGAATTCTCGGTTCACTACAGTTCGCATCAATAACAGAGTCCTATTAAAAGCCAGATTGAAGGACATCAATCGAGTCTGAGGAAGAGAGCCAACATCAACCTAAGAGACAAAATTTCAGTAATTCCACCTCCATCTAACAAAGAGGCTTCGCCCATGGACGAAGCACAGAATCCTGGCCAGGCAGTACCACTGCAATTCCTTCTGCCGTCTTTGACAATTCATACAGACGCTTCACTGAGTGGCTGGGGAGGATATTTCACAATACAAGAAGGTTCAGGGGATATGGTCGGATACGTTCCGGCAGTTCCACATCAATCTTCTAGAAGCTATGGCAGTTTTCCTGACCTTAAAACGACTAACTCCGGCCAGGAACAGTCATGAGAGAATCTAGTCTCGGACAGTCTAGTGGTGGTACATTGCATAAACAGAGGGGGCTCCAGGTCAAGCAAACTAAATCACGTGCTAATTGCAATTTTTTCATTAGCGGCGAAAAATCACTGCCACCTGGCAGGGGTAAAGAATGTGATTGTGGACGTACTTTCCAGGACAACCCTGCTAGAGTCGGAGTGGTCTCTGGACAAGAAATCATTCCGATGGATTTGCAATCAAATCCCGGACCTTCAAGTAGACCTATTCGCCACAGAATCCAACCACAAACTACCATGTTATGTGGCACCCAACCTGGACCCTCTAGCTTATGCCACAGATGTGATGTCCATAGATTGGAACAACTGGCAGAAGATTTATCTATTCCCACCGGTGAATCTTCTGATGAAGGTCCTGCACAAGCTACGATCTTTCACAGGACAGGTAGCATTAGTGGCACCCAACTGGCCGAAGAGCAACTGGTTTCTGCTTCTTCTAGAATTGAAGCTCCGACCCAAACGGATCCCTTGCCTGGAACTGACACAGATAGTACAAACTCAAACTGTGTCAGCTTCCTCAAGAATTCTGAATGCCCTAACTTCATGGACTTCATGAAGTTTGCAGCCCAAAAGGACGCGAGTATTGATCCACTTAACATTTTATTTATAGAATCAGATAAAAGAGAATCAACGCTCAGGCAATATGATTCGGCAGTAAAAATATTGGCCAAATTCCTAAGGGAATCAGCTGCTCATAAAATGCCACACAAACCTGGCAATTCATTCTTTAGAACTCTCTTTGAGAAAGACCTAGCCGCTACTACCATTACGACAATCAAGTCGGCCTTGAAGAAAATTTTCAGGTTGGCTTTGGTATTAACTGTCAGACAAACTTCTCCTCCATTCCAAGAGCTTGTGCCCGCCTGAGACCACCTGACCGCCCACATATGGTCCACTTGGTTCTTGAATGACAATAATCGAATGGCCTCAGATACTCATAATTTTATCATGCTCGGATATAACCCTACTAAGAAAAACTTTATTCCTAATGGCTAAGGCCTCAGGTGCCAGAATATCTGAACTCTCGGCTCTCATCAAGGATTTCCAGACCATATAGAATTCCTCCCGTCGGGGAAGTTACTTACCTATCCCCAGACCGGAGGTTCTTGGCTAGAGTGAGGACTCAACAAAATGATGGCTCTATGGAAGATCATCCCTCTGAAACAGGACACATTATTGTGCCCTATCAACTACCTCAGATCCTCTTAGCCAGAACTTCCGCAATATCTTTCAGGTCCCCCTTTTCATTAGAGAGAAAGGTGGTATGATTTCTCTAAAGGTATTAGACACAAATACTCTACTTCATTAAACAGAGCCAACCCGGATTCAGTCCCACATGTCCATGATATCCGAGCAGTGGCCTACCCTCTATGAATTCTTTCAAAATATGAATTTCGAAAACCTGAAGAAACTATACGGTTGGAAATCTCCACATTCTGTAAAAACGCCACCATTTAAAGAACTTAGAAGCCCTTCAATTCCAGCAATTGGCTGCAGGGAGCATAGTCTCTCCTGATAATGAATCCTGTCGATCTTCTCTTACCCTTTACAACACCCCCCTTTACTTTCTTAACCTTTAAAAACGCCGAAGCGGTAAAAAAAAAATTGTCTCCCGGGTGCCGGAGGTGTTTTCGATGAGGCGCGGAGCGGAAAAATATTTTTTTCAAAAAAATCACAGCAACCGCTTAGTTTTCAGATTACCCTCTTATACGCGGAGCGGTAAATAAATAAAAAAAAAAAAAAGGACCCCGTATTCCGAAAGGTTGAGAGTGACGCGAAGAGGAAAAATATTTTTTTCAAAAAATCCCAGCGCACTTAGTTTTTTCAAGATTGAAAAGTTTCATTTTTGGCTCCTTTTTTTGTCATTGCTTGAAGTTTT
>NC_061108.1:68250402-68287902 GCF_015104395.2 Macrobrachium nipponense | reverse complement strand
TGGTAATTTCGGTCACACTCCCCTATCCTGCAAGAGCAACTTTGCAGAGACGACAGAAGAACCGGTGTCCCCTCCCCTTCTAGCTACCATTCCATATGGCACACCCGCACCGTTCTGCCTTCGCCTTGTAAGGCCTCCAGTATGTGATCCCCTGGCTTGCAGCCTGGACACCAGGGTCCCACTACCCGCAAGAGGAGGGGGGGGGGCTATAGAAAGCGGTGATGGCGGGTGCCGGCGCAAAGAGGGGCTCGTCAGCAGGGGCGTGCGGCAGCGGGGCGTCGCAGCAGGTGGGCGGGCGGCAGGTCGAGCGAAGTTGGCCCTCATATCATTCAAACACTTTTTCAGCTAAAGGAAATTAACAGAATACTGCACAGCTCGTGGGCAGAGTAGCGAATAAATAAGCAACGTTACGGAAGGCCCAACAGCCAACTCAATCGGGATCGAAGTTGCTTGAGGGCATTCCCGGCTTCCTCTAGGAACTGGAGTGGGTCAACCTCGGAAGATTGTCCACCGCGGTCACCCCACCGTACCGTATGTTAGGCATTTTGAGGTCCAACTAAAGGATGTATTTTGAGAGCTTCTGTGTCCACCTCTTTCCTGATCTCCTGGCGAGGATAATACGGATGAGCTGATCAAAGAGATCACTCCTCCCATGTGCGCTGTTGTATTGCCCATGACGGTAGGAGCCGCTCGATACGAAAACTCCAATCAAACACAACTCGGCCCTGTTGACAGTGTCTTCTTTCTGCTGTAAACGATCTCTTCCTTGGATGGGTTCATGCTCGTCGTAATCATGGGGACGAGTCGGACACCCCTTCCAAACAGATGCGAAGACAAGCGCCCTTTCCGCCGCCACTCTGTCCTCTTCCTCTTAGCCAGGTGTTGTGGATACTAGCGAAACCTCTTGAGGACATTTTGGGGCCCAGACGCAAGCCAACCGAAGGTACCACTGACGTGCCACACTCAGCTTTCTACGTTCCTGGGCCAGTGATACCGATATAATAATTATCCTAACAGGTGATATCCCCGGTTACGGAAACGTCCCACAAGACTGATACAGTGTCACGCAGCGTGGCGAAGACCCGGAATACACTGAAAAGTCCCACGACGTATCCAGGGTTGCCTCGGTAATAAGAAAGAATTTCACACCATATTTCTTCGCTTCTTGGGGTTTACCACTTTTATACTAATAGTCCTTTGTAAGGCATCATCCCCTCATCCAAGACAGGTCTTTCCAGGAATCACGAGATTTCTACACGATCACGGATATAATCCAACACTGGGCGCGACTAAAATGAGGTGGATCACTGTATTCCGGGTATGGCCCTTACGGTTGAAGGCGTTGAAGTACCTGTCCAACGCCAGGAATTTATCACTGACATAACGCCTAGGCACATTAGGCATACAAAAAATAATTCCTCCTCCAATATTGCCTTGGACTCCGGAAGCAGGTGTCATACCAAAAATAATGTGGAGCCACCAAAAAATGCACCATGTTAATTGAGGTTGCAACCCCCGCCAGTAATACGACAAGGTCGTCCTCGAGCTCATAACCGGCGAGTACCGAGCGTAGTTCCCCCGTCCTCGTGTACGTCAGGTATTCCAGCACTTCCCTGCGTCAGGAAAAGCTGGATGAAACCCCAAAACAGTTCAGGGGTACTGTACGTTGCGCCAAGGGGTTCCGTGAAGGGGTGCAAATGTTTAGGAGGGGGTGGGGTACTCTGTCCCCCCCTCCTCACCTTCTCCGACGACCTAACCTTCACCTTGGCTGGCGCGACGAGCGACCCTTCTATGTGCCCTGCGCGCGGCACCGGGTGCGGGCACGATATTGCACTCACCTCCCCCGTTGGCCCATCACCCTCACACTTTAGGCCTTTCACTTCTGTATCTTCCTTCTGCGATAAAACTTGACCCCGTATCCCCATCCTCCCCCTCACTCAGATTCCCCTGTAAGCACGGAAAAACCCCCCCCCCCCCCCCCCACTGAATCGAGCTCACTTTCAGGATGGTGAGCCTCGAAGGACATTGGGGCATAATATTCATCCTCATTTTCATCGGACTGCGATGTCCCCTCATCACTCGATGACCTCCGCCATCAAATGAGGACTTGCGACTTGTCCCTGATCAGCTCCGATAGATATTCATCTATGTCCCTTGGTTTGGAGGCCTGCCCAAATGCCTACGAATGCCCCTAAGGATTCCACATGCTTCCTAGGGTAACCAAAGGCATACGCTGTGTTCCTGAAACACTTTCAGCCACACGATCCCTTCCGACGGGTAAAACGTGCCTTTCGCGGTTCACACGTCGTTGAGACATATCTATGATGTCCTGTAGCAACCAAATGCTCAAAGTCCTCGCACAAGTCCAGAAAACAACACTCTTTTTGACGAAGATTGCTCTCGGGATGATGCGCTACTGAATTGTTGGCCCTGGAGAAAGAAGAAGGATAATTCGCGCATGCGCCACCTTGGGTTCACATCTTCAACAAAACAAGGCCTTGATCCGTGAAATCCAGCACCCCCCAAGGCGCGTGATTCAAAAGTTTTAGGCTGTAGGCCTATAAGTATTTTTCCGCGAATTTTAAAAAAACACTTTTGTATGTCGACGTAAAATACGGTCAGTCGCACCCGAAGAGCCAAAAATGTCGACAGTAAAATACGTTCAGTCGGGCGTAAGATGGTAAGAGATCATTTTTTGTCTCCTTTTTTTTTGGCCATTGGCTGAAGTTTTAGTATGCAACCCATCAAATGAAAAAAATTATTATCATTATCATATATGATAATGGAGATATTGATAGCGCAAAAACGAAATTTTCATATATAATTGTATTCCAATCAGCTTGTGCGCAAAAACGGGTTTAAAGGAACAGGTTACTTTTTTCGTTTGTAATGTACACTATTGCAATCAAAAAGTTTTTTGGTATATAACACATTGTAAAACGATACAATCAACACAGAGAAAATATTACTCCGAAATAATGCATAATTCGTAATGCGCGGACGTTAACAAATATTTTTTTCAAAATTCACCATAAATCGAATATTGTCCTAGAGGACTTCCATTTCTTTCTTTCAAATGCAGCGAATGTTGGATACTTACTATACTTGTAAGAGTATTAGCTTACAATTGCAGTTTCCGACCTATATCTGACGAGTTAAGTTTGACGAATGTCCGAATTTTTTTTTACGTATATATATATTTATAATAAATTATTTCGGAAATAAGAAACTACAACCTTCAAATATTTGTCGTTTTATTCTTCATGAAATTGCACACGCACATTTTCATATAAAAACTCTATGAAAATGCCTAATATGAAATGGCAGCAAATATTCCGAGAATGGGACATACGCAGTTCGGAGATTTGTGGTGGAGGAAAAATCCCCCCCCCCCAGCGCGCCTGAGGGAGGAAAGTTTTTTTTTTTTTTTAAATTCACCATAAATCTAAATTAATTGTGCTAGAGACTTCGAATTTTGTTTTCAGAGGAGATAAATGACTGAATAATTACTAGACTGTAAGAGTTTTAAGCTTACAATTGCGTTTTTCGACCATTTCGGTAGAGTCAAATTTGCCCGAACTTGGTTTTTTTTCTATTTCTCGTGATTTTCTGCAAATATTTCAAATTATAAAAGCTACACCTTCAATATTTTTTGTTTGTATTCTACATGAAATTGCAAACATTTTTCATATCTAAAACTTTATGTAACGGCTAATTTAAAATGGGGCAACATTACCACTAATCGTACGTATGATTCTTTTTCGGAAGAGTTACCGCGCGGCCACGTAAAGAAAATTTTATTTTTTTTCATAATTCCACCATAAATCGAAATATTGTCTACAACTTCCAATTTTGTTGCAAAATGAAGGTAAATGCTTGATATTTCTAGAATATAAGCGTTTTAGCTTAACAATTTGCATTTTTTCTACATTTCGGTAGAGTCAAAGTTGCCGAAGGTTGAAAATTTGTCACTTATCATTTTTTATTGAAAATATTTCAAAATTGATAAAAGCTACAACCATGGTTGTTTTTAGTTGTATTGTGCATGAAATTGCACACATTTCCATATATAACACTTTATATAACGGCTATTTAAAATGGTGAAACATTACCACAATGCATTTATGATTTTTTTCGAAGAGTTACCGAACCCGGCGCGGAACGTTAGAAAAAGTTTTTCATAAAGTCACCATAAACTCGAAATATTTTGCTAGAGACTTCCAATAGTTGCAAAATTAAGGTATTTGATTGATATTATTAAAATAATAAGACTTTTAGTTTACAATTGCTTTTTCGACCATTTCGTAGAGTCAAAGTGATCGAAGGTTAAAATTTTTGGCAATATCGTTATTTATATGAAAAATATCTCAAAACTGATAAAAGCTACAATCATGAGTAATTTTTTGTGTATTCTAAATAAAAATGCGGCACATTTTCATATATAATACTTCCATGTCACGCTAATTTAAAATGGTACAAAATTTATTCAAAGTGGACGAAATAATTCCGAGATGTGTCACAGATACTTATTATGCGGGCAAGTAAGAATTTCAGCGCTTGCGCGCCTTTCGTAACGATTGTAAACAAAACAACACTTGATCCGTGAACATCCAGCATCCCAAGGCGCGTGATTCAAGATTTTTTGCTGGTAGCCCTAAAAGTATTTTTCTCCTGCGAATTTTTAAAAAAACTTTTTGTAAATGCCAGTCGGGCACCCGAGAGACAAAAAATGTCGACGTAATACCCCAGTCGGCGTTTAAGGGTTATACTCTCTTTCCTGCCTGCCTCGCTGGCAATTCCCCACCAAACCTCTCTCCCCCGGGTCGGGAGGCCTAGCGCATCCTGCCGCCTGGAACATGTATATAAAAATGTGTTGGGTCCAAGATTTGTCCTATAAACCGGTCCTTTACATACCCAAAAATGTGATATATTGCCTTGGATACCCTATTCAATTGTATATACTGTCATATTGTTACTAGTTTTAAAGTCATAGTTTAAGTAATTAAAATTAATTTTTAAAATGAAACTTAGGTTTCATTAACTCCTTAAAACTACTTAGTACTGTACGCTTGGATTGGAATTCTCCTGATACCTTTTCATTCACCGCGAACAACAGTCGACCAGAAAAGGATTTGACGAAGTAAAAATCTATTTCTGGGGAAGATCTGTGTCGCCCTTTGAACCCTTCCTTCTAATAAACTTCCTCACCCTTTATACCAAATCCAAGCCGGGGTGTCTAATCCGGAATGCAAGATGGCGCTCGGTCAGTAGCAGTAGCAGGAGCGATGGGGAGGGAGTGGCCTTGCGCAGCTCTCTCCATGGGAGGGATTTTGGAAAGGAATCCTCTAATTGGCAAGACCTGTGAATAGTGGCTTCCACTCGCCCTTGTACTTTATTACCCTACACCCTTTGTGCTCGCGCGAGTGTAGTAACCTTCAGTCATACCATGCTGCTACTTTTTTCTCTGGTATATTTAGAAATCTATTTTAACTTAGAAAAGTGAGCTACAAGAAACTTTTCACCGGGCACACAGGGTCCTTTCCCAGAAATAGATTTTTCCTCGTCAAAATCCCTTTCTTTCCACCTATTTGAACAACTTTGCGAGGAAACATTCAATGGGCCATAAATCGACTTGACTATAATGGAAACTCTTCATGGCAACAATCACACACTCACCTGTGACACATGAATAATAAGTCACGGTACGAGATTTCCTTTGGAATGTACTACCTCTCTATGTCCGATCCACTTTTATATGTTTAATGTTTGCCCATAAACATACAAAAGGGCAATGTGGCTCTTCTTACTTATTTTGTTACTACATATACCTAAAATTTTAGATGTAATTGTATTTTTGCAATATCAGTACAAAATATATCATAAAGAAACATACACATACTCCCAAAATTAGCTGTAAATTACAATTTATTTGGCAAAGAGGCCCTACCAAGATTATAAAATTCACTTATGCTTCCTGTGGCAGGTATAGAAAATTTTTGGATTTTTTCTTATTACCATATTCATTTGCATAATCTTCTTCCTCCTTGTATGTTTTTTTAATTTGGATGCACTGAAAGTTTTCCCCGTGTTCGGGTTTTTGTCAATTATATTTAGCCCCACAATGGGGTTACAGATTTTATTAAGAATTTAGTACTATGAAACTTTATGCTATGTTGCTGAATATCAATATACAAATTTGCTTTTAAATTTCAGAAAAATATACTGGTGCATCCTATAAGCTTAATTTCACAAGACCATCAAGCTGATTCAACAAACTACATTACACATGCGTACCTACAACACAAATATCTCTACACTGCATTGCTATTATTTGTAACTGGAGCTTTTCCTATGCCCATGTACACTACATAACACATTTCCTTTTAACTGTACTCTCACTTCTGTTCTCATATGGTAAATATAGAGGTTTTAGAAACAAGTTTGGGTAACTCCACTGGTCAAGAGGGTACAAGAATAATAATAATAAACTAAAGGATGACTTGCTATAATCTTCAGATATTGTTCTAAATACTTGAGGTCTTTTTAAGTGGTCCCTTATCTCAGGTAACTGTACACAAGGTTCATCCCTGGAAGCCCATGGATCAGATCTGCTGTAGATCCTTTGAAATATGCTCCCCAAACATTCGCCAGCAAGGGGATCAACTCTTCTCACAATACTGTTGCGAAATTCGCTGTCCTAAAAAACATATTTAAGCATGAAAGTACGTTCAGGTTACATAATAAACAGTATAAAAAAATGACAATTTGTCGAAATTGCATTTTTCACCCCTAACTATAACAACCTTAGGTCCTTTAACATAGTAAGTAGCTAAGCGGCAGCTGGAACGTCGTAAGCCTTTCGAACATGGGAGAACAAATTCACTTTTGGCTTTGGCCCATGCCAAATACGCAGAGTGAGGGGTGGTATGAGGATTGACTATATGTAAAGACCTCAGTGTTTGTATAGTTAGGAAAATGCAATTTTTGACAAATTGTCATTTTTGTTTTACCGATACGTAATACAAAACCATCGTACCTTTAACAATAGGAAGACTCACTTCTTGGTGGGAGGATCTGAGCTTTTGATGAACAGAACTGGTTGGTTTTCCGTCCCATCCCCTGGAATGCTCCCTGGGAGTCGTAGAGCGAGGGGGAGGGATCCAAGCCTCTGTCCCTCTGTCCCGTTGTCGTGGTGTGCACCGCAGATCAATGGTCATACCTCTGGCCGAGTACTAAGAGAGAGGCAAGCATATCTCTTCGTACCAGCAAGCAAGAAACTTGTTCCTGTTCTGCAAGAGCAACATAAGTATGGGTTTGTCTCAAGCTGGCATCCCACTTCTCCCCGCTTGTTGAGGAAGTGGTGGTATACCTCCTACGCTAGTGAAAGGGATCGGATGGGCTCGTTGAGAAGCTCACCTGCATCTCGTCCTTATCCAGCAGTGTGACGACCGTGGTCCCTCTGACCCCCACAGATCGAGGGGAAGCTAAGATGGGAAGACGTGAGCCAGTCACACTCTCATTCCCCCTTTCCATTCTTACGTTCACACCAGGACTCAATGCTGTTCAGTCCGCGAGGGTCTGGGTTTCAGCTACACAACGTGTTTGAGCAGCACCACAGGGTTCCCCAAGGGAAAAAGATCCAAGGACCTTTGGGCAATATCCCGAATGTAGAAGAGGTGCATGTTGTCTGGTTGGACCAGACCCCTGCCTTCAGTACCTGCGCCCGGAGAGTTCTTGCGTACAAGCACACTCCTTCGCATCGAAGGCGGTGAAGTCCCATTAGGGAGGGATTGTGAACGATCGAACCAAATCGCAGGGGACCGAAGGGTTCTGTCTTTCCGCTACGAAGTTCGGTACGAAATCGGCCTCACGGATCCCCTCGCCCTGGATGCTTGACTTCGCAGGAGAAGTCATGCAGTTCCTCATAGGAAGAAGGGCTACCATGACCTATTCCCTCTTCTCGACTTCGGTGGATGTCCATTACCCATACTGGTCTGGTCCGTTTTTGCCACGAAGTCTCTCGCTCCTCCTATCCCATGCAGCGAAGTTCTCGGTAGTGGATAGGACCACCGCGTCCCCTGAAGGCAAGACATTCTCTAGTTTGTTTGAGTTCAGCTCAGTAGAAAAACAACACTAATGTGCCGTTGAAGACGATAGATAGAACCATTGATCAACCTACGTCTTCACAGACGAATCGGAGAAGGATTCTCCAAGATTCATAACCTGTGGCTTACAAATGACTGAAAAACGCTAACCGCTATTTCATTGCTGTCCTGAGAAGTCGTAGTTTGCCAAGAAAGCGGGTCGTTCTCATAATGAAAACACAGGGGGAGAGCGCGCCTGAAGAACTGCTTCTCATGGGCTGAACATTTTGAAGTAGAGCTGTCAGGTCGGAGAGTAGCGATGTCCTTCTGACACCTCTGTTATTCGGTGTGAACAATGAACAATTGTACACCTACGAATACAGATTCTTTTGAGACAAGCTCAGATGTCTGCAAAATCATTCGCATTATCGCAGTGCTGATGCAGCGGGAGGACTAGTACAGAACTTCTGTTTACCGTGCTGTAAACAGAAAGATGAAAGAGTCCAAGAGATACTCCTCGTTGAAAATTCTCGCAATGTTGAAGCGATGAATCGAGCATCACAGCAGTAGAATGGGCCTTCATTTATTGCGAGCATCCCCGTTAATCAGAGACCTAAGGCATGATTTGGCAGAGCTACGGTGTTTCGGTAGTCACTCAAGCAGGGAGAGAGACACATAACTGACCGGACATTGTCCGGGAGGCCCAGCTGATACTGAAGCTGCTATCAGGCAGTTCAATACGCAGTACTGATCCTGAGCTCTCGCTGACTCGATCATCCTGAGTTCCATGTAATCCATTAATTCCACGAAGGAGGCGTTCGTCTAGAACCACCGAGCAAAAAGAATATGCTCAGCAATTTATATTTGAGAGGAAACGAATTTCCGGTAAATATAAAAGTTGAAATGGTGATTGTCGTGACAAACATAAGTATATAAAATTGAAACTGGAAACTCCTGGGAGGTTTTTCAGGCAACCCCGGTTCAAGTTCATTAGAATACTCCTCTCTATTTCGCAAACGTAGAGAACTAGGATATGCGCCTACCCCTCGGACAATTCAACTGCTTAGGCAGAATCATGTCGCGAGGTAATATACTTAGTATATTTGTAGATTCTGAACAACGATCATCCATCCAATTTCTTTCCTTCCAGAAAACAAAATAAGGATTGGGGTGATCGACACCTTCGTATCTCTATCAAAGAGAGTGAAGAGAGTCTTCCTCGAATTAAACTTCAATGGTGAACAGAAGTACAAGACGATAGTTCAAGCCAAACTGGATGTTGCCGTCCGTTCTTCTCTATTCCAGTTGGTCCGCCTACTGTGAGACTCTTCTTCTCACATTTTTTTCTTCCCAATGCTAACATTCAGGAAATTCGAGCATAGGCGAGGTCCCGATTATCGTGGTGACAATTTATCGGGGATTCTCGTCTCGCTCACCTTTGGACCCGTGGTCTCGCCTAAGTGTTAGGAGATCGTAAAAAACCGAACACATCTAAATGCGCTAGAAATTCCCGTAGAATTCTAAGCACTCTGGCGAAACCCCCACCGAATTCGTCAACGATATCGGCTGGTTGTCCCTCTCGATTCCCGTAGAAATCTAAGATTGGGCCGGATCCCCTCCTCAAAACGGCTGGACTTTACGTCGGTAGGAACCCGCAAAGGTCCCTCCTGGTAGCGCAGTCCCCAACGTGGTCCTACAGAGAAATCTCTTTAGATCCCCCCATTTTCCTTTGTGGCCGTAAGGAAAGAGGAATGGGGAGGAATTGGATACTCGCTCGCCTTCCCAGTTTTTTTGGGGAACCAAAACCCTAAAGCCCCCAAAGTTTTTTTTTGGAGAAGATAGGAGCCGCCATCGCCCCGCCTCTCAGCAGAGTCTGGGAAAACGTATCGTCAGAGAAACGTTTTCCCGAGGAGGGTTTTACGAACTCTCCTGTAGTAACGGTCTGCGCCACTGTGAACGTCGTTCTGGGGGGGGCTGATGACACCTGACAGGAAGAGCCGAAAAGATACCGTCCTCCGACTCCTTCCATCCCTCTGTCGAGGTCGAAACCTCACAGGAGGACCGCAGAGTATTTAAATACAGTTCCGAAGCACGTTAGAAGACGCCATCCGCTGTCACAGTAAGGAGGTGGAAGTAGCTTGTTTCGACCGGCCAGAACTGAGAGAAGCCTTCCTGTCCGGAAACGGAGACTCTGGCTCAAGCAGATCGGCAAGCCTCCGATCGCATCCCGGCAGACCCCCGTCCGTTTGGGTTTCCCTCTCGGGCCCCAAAACTACTCGAGCAGAGACTTGGGCTCCCTGCTGTTGAGCGGCAATCCTTTCCCCTGAGGTCGTTTGCGCTGGACGAATCAGCGCATAACCTCGACAAAGTTCCTCTGGCTCTCGGACGTCATAGCCTCTGCAGAGTAGGAACCGTCTAGCCCCTCGAACAAGAAGCATTCCGAGAACCTCCCCCTTAAAGGAGGATGACCTGCGATAGCCCCCTTCGGATTCCTCCTGCCTACTTGCGCGTACGTCCTGGTCGGTCCGAAGATCGTGCCTGGGTACTTACGCGTCGTGACGGGATCGTGCGGGGTATGGCCCCTCAACGATCACCCCACTGTACCTCCTCTTTCCTGGTGCAAAACGCGAGGAATTGCGGCACGGGAGAGGGAAGATACATGACGCTCCGGTCTCCTCTTTCGCTCAGCTGGCAGAACCAGCGGCTTGGAGGGCTGCAGGGCGATCGCCAACTTGCAGGGCCTGGTCGAGCCGTTTCCCGGGAAACGGCTTGGACCAAGAACAGCGGCCCCGATCTCGTGTGCAGAGGAGCGCTGCTGGTCCCCCTAGTCCGCCCGGTCCCCCCCTGTGGGAGCGGCGGTCCAGGAGACCTGCAGAGACCACTGTCGCGGTGAGACCGGTGCGTGTCCCTCGTGGCGCGTCATACGCTGTACCAGCCGAGGCTGGCACCAACGATCATGAGGTGGGAACCTCTTCCCACCTCAGCTCGTCTGGGTCAGACAAGATCATGTCTACCAGTGTTACCAGCTGGTCACTGCGCGAGCGGGGCCGCTGGTCTGTGCGAGAGTCACATGAGCTGCTCTCACCAGCTTCTGCTCCGTGGCACGTACTTTTGCGCGAGAGCAAACTCTGGCAACCAAAATTTGGCTATACGCTCTCCCCACGGGAGATCCGTATACTCTAAGTTCTCGCGAAACGAGAGACCGAGCCGAACCTGGCGTATGCGGCAGCGCCGCAAACACCAGGCTAGGAAGTACCGGTTTAGTCGGTACGCCTCTGGTCCCTCTTCTTCTCCTTGCGAAGGGGAGAAGGCCCTGTTCCCCGAAAGAGCGGAGGACCGGCAGAAGAACCCCCCCGTCCCACTGGAGTGGAACGACCTTAGAACTTCCCGAAGGAGCCTTCTAGTGAGGGAAAACCCGGTTTAACCACTGGGTCGCTGCGAGAGCGGACCGCTGGCCTGGCGAGAGTCACTGACTGCTTTCCACCACCTTCTGCTACCGTGCCGCGTCTTGGCGCGGAGCGAACTCTGGCGCCGAAAACTGGCTGCACGGTCTCGCCCAGGGACACGTACACTCGGGATCTCTCGCGAACGAGAGACCGATCCGACCTGGCGAAGCGGGCAAATCGCCCGCTAGCAACAATGGCGAGGAAGTACCAGCGATAAACGTACTCCTCTGGCCCCGTCTATCTCTTTCCTTTACGGAAGGGAGTGGGCCCCGCTCCCGAGGAGCAGGAGGACCAGCAGAAGGACCCCGAACGGGCCCATAGAAGTTTCCAAGGAGACTTCTTATGGGGGGATGCAGCCTTCTTCCTTCTTCGGCTTAATAGGCCTTTGGAAGTCGAAGGGGGAGAGGCAGCAGCAGACGATGAAGGACGAAGATGACACCTTTCTCTTCTTCTTCCTCTTCCTCGTCAGCTCACGCAGACAAGGTCGTCAGGTCCCCATCCAGGCCGGAGCCGGGCCCTTATTGCCGAAGCACCGGTCGCCCAACTGCACCTGTCCGGAAGGACCATGACTGGGGAAGATACACCGTGGGCCAGGACCAGCATGGACAGGCGCAGGAACGAGGAGCGACAGGTACACAACGCAGCTCAGACCAGCGCAGCGGTGAACCAGAAGGGACAGCCAAGCCAGCAGCGTGAACACATCACGCGGCAGGTAACGGCAGGCCCAGCCCATCGTCTCAAATACATCGGAGCCAACGGGAACCTGGGTACTGGCGGCCGGGTCCAGGGGCGAGCTGCTGGAACAGCGGAGTCTGGGGCAGGCAACACGAAGAACAGCAGGCGGCGGCGGCAAACCCACCCTCGGTACGAGCGCAACCGCCCTAGTAAGCAGGCAGAACGCGTCACCGACACAGCAATGGGGAGTGTAGAACCATGCGGGGGTAGCAGCATAAGCGGCCGTGGAGTAGTAGTGGAGAGCCGCCCCAGAACCTCGCTAGAGCTACAGCAGCCCGTGGATGCTAGGCACGCCCTGCTGCCACAGTGGTCCATACCTGTCAAGGTCGTCTCCCACGATGTAGCACTGCTGAGCTAGATAGATTATAAGAGGGTTCCTCTCACGCAGGGGTGAAGACATGCCCCACCCGAACGCAAGAAGACCCCAAATACAAAATACACCAACAAGGAACTGAGCGTAGGGGCAGGAAAGAAGACGAGAATCGGAACCAGGTAATCGCGGGAGAGCTTTCCGACGACTTCCTGGCAGACCTTCGCTTCCCTACCCCCACAACAGCAGTGAAAAGTAATATGAAATGAACAGAATACTGCCTTGCGATTCACATTCATAGAACTAAAGGGGAAAAGATCAATTCCGGTAAGAGCGGAAACTTGATCCATAATAATGATGGTGCTATCATAAAAAATATATATGAAAAATGAAACAGAATACTGCGTTTGCGATTCCTTTCACAGAAAAGAAAATCTTAGGATCAATTCCCTGGGTAAGAGCGGAAATTATCAAATTAAAATTGATGTCAAATAATAAATGGAAAATGAAAAGAAACAGCAATTGCGAATCCACTTTCATGCCATTCCTTCATACAAAATAAAATGCTCGTGCACGGGGGGAGCGCATCACGCTCTCGCAACGAACGCACAGGGTGGCAAAATATAATGAACATAGTAACTTACATTTTCAATTACAACACTTTCTCCCAAATACATGACTCGCGCGAGCGCGCCCGCCCTCGGCCCGAGACATAATTCAAAGGGTTCATTCATGAAGAGAGGAAATCGCCGCATCTACGCATAGCTCCTGTTTTGGTTCTAATTAAGTATGAAAATGAAAACATGTACTTACAGTTTCATTTTCAATCACCAACTATTGCAGAGAAAACAATAAAAAAACAAAGCATACACGATGAAGCGGGCAGAGAGCGATGACGAACACGTCCTTCCACTCGCGGCCGAAAGCAAAATGTTTGTTTACCTCCCAGTCAGCCTCCGTTCTCCCCTTGTTCCGAAGCGTACTGACCCTTCAGCTGCCGCTAGCTACTTCTATTGTTAAAGGACCGATTGTATTGTATTAACGTTATCGAACAAAAGTAATTCAGTCAGGTTAAGACCGTGAAAATTTTTAGCATTTTCTCAATATGCAGTAATTCAGTTATACGTTTATTACCCTCTTCCGGCCGACTATGGACGTATTTTACGTCGACAGTTTTTTTTCTCCCGGAGCCGCTGGACGTTTTTACGTTTTGACTTACAAAAGTTTTTTATAAAAATTCCCGAGGAACATACTAATAGGCCCCTACCAGCCTAAAACTTTTTAAATCCCGCGCCTTGGGGGATGCTGGGCGTTCATTTCACGGTCAAGGTGTTTGTTTTGTTTTACAATCGTTACGCAGGCGGCGCCAAGTGGTGAATTTCCTTTCTTGCCGCACTAAAAATTATCTGTGAACACATCTCGGAAATTGTTTCGTCACTTTGACATAATTTTTGTACCATTGTAAATTAGCCGTATTACATGAATAAGTATATATGAAAATCTGCATATTTTTATGTAGAATACAACAATACAAAATACTCATGATTGTAGCTTTTATCAGTTTGAGATAATTTTCATATAATACGATAATTCCACAATTTTCAACCTTCGGGTTCAGACTTTGACCTCTACCGAACATGGTCGAAAACGCATTGTAAGCTAAACGTCTTATAAGTTTAGTCTATTCAATCATTTACCTTAATTTTTCAACTAATTGGAAGTCTTTAGCAAATATTCCGAATTTTGGTGAATTATGAAAAAACTTTTTTCCTTCGTCCGCGCGGTAACGCTTCCAAAAAAAAATCATACATGCGATTGTGGCATGTTTTTGCACATTTTAAAATTAGCCATTATAAAAAGGTTTATATATGGAAATATGCCCATTCATGCCATACAACTAACAACAACCCATGGTTGTGCTTTTATCAGTTTGAGATATTTGTATATAAATACGATAATTGCAAAAATTTCACCCTTCAGTCACCTTGTTAACGCTAAAATGCTTATATTCTAATATCTTCAAGCATTTATACCTTCATTTGCAATAAATTGGAAGTCTCTAGCACATATGTTCGATTTATGGTGATTTATGAAAAAAAAATAAACATTTTCTTTTACTTCCGCCAATTCGGTAACTCTTCCGGAAAAATCATACGTGCTATGTGGTAATGTTTGAAACCATTTTCAAATTAGCCGTTACATAAATTTTTATATATGACAAAAATGTGCGCAATTTCATGTAGAATACAACAAAATTAATTGAAGGTTGTAGCTTTTCTCATTTTTGAAATATTTGCATATAAATCACGATAAATAGAAAAAAAACCACGTTCGGTCAACTTTGACTCTACCGAAATGGTCAAAAAACGCAATTGTAAGCTAAAACTCTTACAGTCTAGTAATATTCAGTCATTTATCTTCATCTTGAAACAAATTTGAAGTCTCTAGCAAAATATTTAGATTTATGGTGAATTTAAAAAAAAATCTTTCCTTCCCTCCGCGCGCAGATTCTCCGCCACAAATCTCCAAAATGCGTACGTACCATTCTCGAAATATTTGCTCCATTTCATATTAGGCATTTCATAGAGTTTTATATATGAAAATGTGCGCAATTTCATGTAGAATAAAACGAAAAATATTTGAAGGTTGTAGCTTTTCTTATTTCCGAAATAATTGCATATAAAAAATATATATATATAAAAAAATTAGACATTCGGTCAACTTTAACTCGTCAGATACGGTAAAAAACTGCAATTGTAAGCTAATACTCTTACAGTATAGTAATATTCAATCATTTGTCTTCATTTTGAAAGAAATTGGAAGTCTCTAGGACAATATTTAGATTTATGGTGAATTTTTGAAACAAATATTTGTTTACGTCCGCGCGTTACGAATTCATGCATTATTTTGTGATAATATTTTCTCTGTGTTGCTTTTATCATTTTACAATGTGTTATATACCAAAATGATTGCAATTTAATGTACATTACAACGAAAAAAATGTAACTTGTTACCTTTAACCGTTTTGTGCACAGCACGATTTGAATACAATTATATATGAAATTTCGTTTTTGCGCTATCATATATCATATTATTTATATATGATAATGATAATTTTTTCATTTCTGATGGTTGCATACTAAACTTCCGCCAATGACAAAAAAAGGAGCCAAAAATGAACTCTTAATCTTGAAAACTAAGCGCGCTGTGATTTTTTGAAAAAAATATTTTTTCCGCTTCCGCGCTCACTCTGAAACACCTCCGGCACACGGGAGACAATTTTTTTTTACCGCTTCGGCGTAAGAGGGTTAAAAACCATGAAAATGTAAATATAACATGTCGAGTATGATAAACTAAAGAACAATAAATGAACTGCAGTCTTCAACGTTGGTAAAACAAAAGAGTAACTTCTGATTTATTTGTACTGCAAAACTACCACAACAGAGATTAATTGCATTTCAAATACTCAAACTAGAATGTCTTTCAATTAATTATATTCCGGCACTGTTTGGTTGTAAATATCCGGGATATTAGGAGCAAAAAACCAGTTAAAAGATCAAAATGGTAGATATGACAGAATTTGGGCAAAAATATATATTTTGCAATACAAAAGGATTGCATACCTAAATTCCAAATGAAATCTATCATAGTTTATCCTCCAAAATATATCTTTATCAGGGTGACTTAAAGCATGGTCAGTTTCTCCAGCAATATGCAAATGAACTGCTTGTTGCAAAGCCTTCAAGTCTAGCATTTCTGGAGTCAATCTGAAAGTAAATAAAACCATGATGAAATGCTTACCAGAAGAAATTTTATCAATTCCTGGAATGTGATGAAAAAATAAGTTTTTCATCTACAGAACACTGAACATGATATACAACTTTATACTGCTGCAAGACTAATTCCAGATTCTTGTTTTTCTCTATGGCCTGAGCTACAAAAAAGCCATTATTTTAAAGGCTTATTGGCCTTTACTTTTAATAAAAAAAAAAGTAAAGAAAAAGTTGTTTAGGAACATAGTATAGTCATAAAATCCACTATCAATAAAAGGTTACTCATCTCCTCAACATTTGCTAGAAGTAACATGCAGCTTATCTTAAAACAAAATTAAATGAAAGCCCTAAAATGCTTTATTATTGAGCTATTTCATCAACAGGTGGAAATTGGCAGTTTTAGAATGAAAGTGGATCACCTCCAAAAGCATCACAAGAACTATAAACTAAAGAATTTCTCTAACTAAAGAATTTCTCTAACAGCCCTTCTGTATAAGTGAAAATATTATTTAACAAATCAATAAGGCTTTTCATCAGAATATATTATTCATGATGGCAGATACAAATATGCTTAAGAGAAATATGGTTTCCTTTTAAACATTAGTCATTCTACATAATATATATATATATATATATATATATATATATATATATATATATATATATATATATATATATATATATATATATATATATATATATATACATGGTATATATAGTATATATATATATATATACATATAGTATATATTTTAATGTCACTAATATTTCAATATCACTTTGTTTTATTATAATTTCAATATCACTTTAATATAAATTTAATAATTTCAGTATCACTTTAACATTGTTTTGAGTAATTTCAATATCACTTTAATATTTCAATATCCTTTCTGAGCGGCACAGCTGTACTTGAGCAAGGATGTAAGGATATTACCTGGCCTTGACATGGGATCCCCACTTAAGGTCCTTTTGCAAATACGTATGTAAATGGCCATGATTATTTTTTTTTTTTTCTTTTTTAGTCATCCTACTTGATTGGGTGATTTTATAGTATGGGGTTCTGGGTTGCATCCTACCTCCTTAAGAATCCATCTATTTTCTTGCTATGTACCCCTCTGTGGCCACTGCCTTGTTTCATTGCTGGCCAGTTCCTTATTTTGTCTCATGTACTGTCCATGTATTGGTTTATTGTGCCATTCTTCCATTCTGTTTGTCATTCTCCCGTCTCTGTATATTTCTGGGTCTTCGTCTACTTTTATCACTCCTTCTTCCCATGCACTCCTGAGCCACTGGTTTTCAGATACTGCCTGTGCTCTGCTCTCGATGTTGACGCAGTCCTCTCTGCTTAGTAGTACTCTCCCTCCTTTCTTATGTGATGTGTATAATCTGTCCTTATTTGCTCTTGGCTGTAGTTCTTTGTGTACTGTCAACTGTTTCCTAGTTTTCTGGTCTATGCTGCAGAGTTCAGCCTTCATCCACTTGACTACTCCTGCACTGTATCTGATTGCTTGGTACTGCCCATGTGTTTATAGCTTTCATCATATTTCTGGCATTGAGCTTTGACTTGAGTATCTCCTTATGAGTTTTGACTTGAGTATCTCCTAAAGTCTCTGCATATATGCTTTCCTGATCATGTTCTTCATCTCTTGGTGTTTTACATCCTCTCCTTCTATTACTCCCAGGTATTTTTATCCTGTCTCATCTATGTGTTTAATGTTAGTCCCATCTGGTAGCTTTATCCCTTCAGTCCTTGTCACTTTGCCTTTTGCCTTTTTGTATGTTGACCAAGGCACATGTTTCTATTCCAAATTCCATCCTGATTTCCCCAGATACAATCCTTACAGTCTGGATTAGGGTATCTATTTCCTTGATGCTCTTAACATACAGCTTGAATTCGTCCATTAACATCATTTTTTTTGTTATTACAGTCCTCCAATTCAACTGGGTGGTATTTATAGTGTGGAGTTCCGGGTTGCATCCTGCCGCCTTAGGAGTCCATCGCTTTTCTTACTATGTGTGCTGTTTCTAGGAGCACACTTATTATTATTATTATTTTTTTATTTTTTTTTATTTTTAACATGGTGAGATAAAATGTCTCCTTAAGGAGCTGACTCACTTCCTGTGCATACATACTACAGACCCTGCATGCAGTCACCCATGCACCTCATTAAATGTCAGTTCCTTATCTTCAATTCTGATTTAATCCAAACAACTCAGGCATGTGAGGCATCTGTACAACTATGATTTGTAATTGTATATGTACATATATGAATGTACATTCATACAGAAGCCATTACAATCTGCATTTGAGTAAGAAAACTAGATTTTTATATGGTCTTCTACACATGCAAAACTCCATCCCAAAAGTAAAAGATGAATAAAATGGCTACAAAAATCCAAAGGGCAAGTTATGCCTAATTAATCACTGTCTAAATACAAAAGCATTCAGATTATTTGTACATGGACATTTAACAATTTACAACCCACTCAAATAACTATTGTAGAAATTTAAACTACAAAACTTCGAACCACAGCGAAAGTTTTATATCTGTAAAATTAGTTTTCTGGGCAAAACCAAAATGTAATGTATAATCTCAAAAGGAATTAATACATAAGTGAGTACTATTTACAGATTAGCAACTAACTGAATAATCTCCTTTGCAATATAATGAAAAAAATAAAAATGAATAATATATACATTATCAAATGTATTTTTTAACAGCCATTATTATTTGCCCAGTAATCAAGAACCTAACAGGGTTGAAAGTCAGGACCAACAAGCAAATGTATGACAAAACCCACCTGTATAAATCCTCTGATTTAATACTTAATTCTGGTACAACTTTACTTGGATCTTTAGGTGCAGGACACCTTTGCACATATTCATTTTCTATCAAGTTCAGTAGTGATTCGTACAATTATGTGTCGCTGTTCTAAACACCTGTAATGAAGACATCAATATAAACTATTGCCACAATACATGAAACTAACAACCCATAAGACTATGACATAATTCAGTATTTCATAAATAAAAATATTTCTTTACTGGGTGTGTGCTACAGTTGGATGGATGAGGTTTAGGTATTCAACTGGGGAACCAGCTGCTTAATGAGCAGTCTCTAAAATGGGTAGTTCCGGGAGGTTTTGCGTTTACCCTATGATGCAAAAATCATCTCTTTCGATTTGTATTTTGCAGATTTTTGCATGGTTCCTGATATTCGAATGTTCAGGGTTAGAGAGCTTACTTCCTGTATGGAAACTTATTCCATGATGGGAAGTGATTCTGACCCTCAGTAACTCTTTGTAGATCCCTCTTAATTCCCCGAGTTACACTTTGGGCAAGTATATTCATCATATACTACATTTGAGGACATGAT
Organism: Macrobrachium nipponense; assembly: GCF_015104395.2. Lineage (NCBI taxonomy): Eukaryota > Metazoa > Arthropoda > Malacostraca > Decapoda > Palaemonidae > Macrobrachium > Macrobrachium nipponense. The sequence continues at coordinate 68,268,177 of NC_061108.1, read as the reverse complement.
GGGACTCAACCAATCTTTATATTTAAAGAAAGGCCCAATGGTTAAGGGATTTTTCGATATTAGTTTAATACTGACTGCACCATAATGATTTTGCATAATCTGGGTAAACCTTTTTCTGAAGGAGTCATCATGTATAAATGGAAATTTTACATAAATAACTAAGTTTGGTACCATGCTAAATGTTTTAGTATTGTTATAAAACTGATTATTAAGAAAACTGCAAAGATATTTATAAAATAGTTTTTGAAGGAAGCAATTATTTTTAAAATTTATTCCAAAAGGTAATTTATATTTCCTGATTGAAAGAACACCAGTTTGATATAATAAAAAATCCCCTCAGTTTGATATAAAAAATGCCCTATGTAGCAGAGTTGATAATGAATTGAGTTTAAAGTTATAAAAACATGAGCCATAATAATTAACCCTAAACCGTAAAAGCTTTCTTTCTAAAAACAGAGGTGTTAAATGAACCATTCTCTCTTGTTACAAGTACATGTAAAAAAAGTATTTTCCTCTCTTTCCACCATGAATTTAATATTGTTGTTGGTAATTAATAAATGCTAAAAAAAAAGTGAATATCAGAGTTTTTCTCTTGCAATAATACGAATGTGTCATCCACATACCTCACAATTAGACGGTGTAGCCATGGGCTCTCCTTTGGGACCTGACATTTGCAAACATCTTCATGTCCTCCCTGGAGGGGTCGCATGCTTGATGATTGTACCCCTCAGGTTTCACCCTGTTTTTTATGTGAGGTATTTGGATGACACATTCATATTATTCAAGAGAAAGTCTAATACTGACTTTTTTTAGCATATGTTAATTCCCAACATAACAATATTAAATTCATGCTGAAAAAAAGAGGAAAATAGTCAAATAGTGTTTTTAGATGTAGTACTTATAACAAGAGAGAATGGTTCTTTTAACACCTCTGTTTTTTAGAGGTCTTAGCTTTTAAATATTTTTTTTTGTAATTGTAAATTTTTGTAAATTTTAGTCTTTACTGTTTTATCATATTTAGTAAATTTAAGATTGTTTTATAATTTTATCACATTTAATTATTGACAGATTCCCAGAAGATGAAATAAATATGTTATTAAAAAACATCAGAATAAAGAAAAAGTAGATATTGGCCTGTTTCCTTAAGTCAGTCCCTAAATTTCTCTCTCTCTCTCTCTCTCTCTCTCTCTCTCTCTCTCTCTCTCTCTCTCTCTCTCTCTCTATATTTGGTATTTGAACTTTCAAGATTAGTGGTTATAAGCATTTTTAGAGGGGGTTCTCAGTATTCGCAGATGATTCTAACTATTCGGGAAGTGGGGAGGGGGTCTGGTACACATCCCCTGCGAATATGGGGGGTCCACTGTAATGCAAAAACAAAAACCAACTAACGTCAATTCTCACTGTTTGCATAAGGACACGGCATGAAGAATTCTGACAAGAACAATTCCAGTGTTACCTGGTGGGAAAACAGGTGATTACAGAGACTGTCCTAGTGGGTTAGTCAAGCGATATTTTCTCATTTTGTATGCAGATCGTGCTATTAATCTAAGCTAGCTTTACCAGTAAGGTAAGATTCATTGCAAAAACTAATTGCCATTTTATGGACAAGGGAGTTGGCTCGACAAGTGTAATGGGATCTTTCTTTGATACACTTTCCTTCATGCACCTGAATGTGTTCAACACAATTAACATGTTTGATAATTAGTATTTTTGTATAAACAAACATGTACAGTGGACCCCCCGTATTTCGCGTTCTCCAGATTCGCGGACTCAGACATTCGCGGATTTTTCTTGGGAACGTTTCCCCGCATTATTCGTGGAAAATTCGCGCATTCGCAGTATTTTTCTATAATAAATATCCACAAGTTCCTGGTTTTTTTTATGAATTTCATCATAAAATGCACTTCTTGTGATAAAACTATTAAAAAAACCAAGCATGAAAATTTTTAGTGGGTTTTTCTTGAGTTTTAACTAACAAAATAGGCTGTTTTTTAGCGTTTTTATAGGGGTTCCAAACATGCGCGGGTTCTAACTATTCATGGGGGGGTCTGGTACGCATCCCCCGCGAATACGGGGTGACCACTGTACAGATATATTAGTTTTATCAGCTTTAATGATGTAGATAGTCTTATCATTCTCAGTTCAGAAAATCTTAATTATGAATAAAAATGTCCTTTTTTTAAGCCCATAAAGCTGATATGAATGTGGAAGGTCACACATACATAAATGTAACTATTAGCCACATTATAAATTGTAATGAGGCTACCTCATATCATGTCATCTCCTCTTCCATTTAACAATGTTAGAGAGCCCAAAAGTAAAGTAGTAAATACTTTTATTTTCGCATTCATAATAAAGATACAGGCACTCCCTTTCAGGGATTAATCCTTTAATCTCCTGTTCACTTGACTGCTGGTGCCTTGTTTTGCAGTCACTGGCTGGAAAAGACAGTCCACCTAAGTGGATGCCGATGCCTATTGAGGGCGATCAGCCACCACAAGGACAGGTAACCCCCTCTGTTGGGTGCTTGCGCACCATCTTCGAAGGCATAAAAGGCCAGAGCACCGACAAACAACCTTAGAACTTTCACGCACTCCTCTGAGCTACTCCCCTTTGAGAAGGTGGCTGTTTACTAGCCAATGTGACCTTTGTTGTGCACCAACGTTTTCCTACCCTGCCAGCGCCCCTGAGGAAGACAACTACAACTTCTACAGAAGGTGACGTGCAAATTCCAAGGGTATTAGCAGTCAGTCCTACCCCACATCTTCGACTTATTTTCCTTCCCACTTCTCAAGCAAGTCCTGTAGTACTGTGTATTGTTGTGTACCTTCAGCCAAGAGTGTTTCTCAGTGATAAGTAACATACGCCATTTCTTTGTGAGATTGAGTTGTTAGGTGCCTTGTACATCCCCCTCGACCCCGTGTCTTGTGCAACCTGTTCAACTCCCCATTGCTTTTGTTACAGATTTGCAGTAGTGCAGCTGTGGACACTGGATGCGATCGCACCTCATATGCTCCAGGGAAATTCTCACCTTATTTTCTTTGCTCCATGTGCCCTGAACCTCTGGTCACCTAGTCATCCACTCCAAGATCTAAATCATGTTATTTGTAATCTGTGCTACAGGGTCCTTATGTCCCTTGAACCCATATGGTGCAATCCTTTTTTCTTCTGATGTGATTAAGTGTAAATATAATCAATTAAGCTAACCATTAGTGTTTACCCAATCTGAAGTAGGCCCTCAGCCATAATTTTGTACATGATTGGTCCCCTTATCAAGGCTATTGGCAGATCAGCATCATTTTCCTCACCTTCAGTTTGTGCACTCCCAGTTACAATTATTAAAATATCAAACTTTTTAAACCAGAGTAGGTAGGCTTAAGAGAATTAGGGAATAATGCTAAGTCTAAAAGCCCTATGCAGGGTACTGATTTTACTTTGGGCAAAAATGATGTAACTTACCTTTGGATGCATTATCTTCATTAGCTTCATAGAGCTTAATAGCAGAAGTAATTATAATTTGTGATGCAGTACTCTGTCCTTCTTTTGACAAGACGTCTATAAACCATTTCTGATCTTCACCAAACTTTTCTCTCACTAAAGTATACATATCTGGAATGCCAAAATATAATCTTAATCAATCATTTGGTTAGAAAATAAAATTTCTTTACACATGAAATTATCCTTATATTTGGTGTGGCACACTGACTGCCAAAAATTTATTTCACGCTTTATAAAAATTATGCAGATAAGCCAACCACTTGTTTTGGAGATATTCTTTTAGATTATTTCTAATGTTGACTTATTCGCTAGTATATACGGTAGGAAAAAAAAACTGTCTACAGGCAGTCCCAGGTTACGGCAGGGGTTCGGTTGCCGGCAAGGTGCTGTAAGCTGAAATTTGCCTTAACCCGAATCATCATAATTATAATCGGAATAAATAGCTTAGTGCCGTATATCTTGGTTAAAGCATCATAAATCCACTTCTGGCAATGAAAAGTTGTGTTAACAATGCCATGAGGCAAGCGCCATAAGTCCAGAACAACATAACCTGAACCTGACGTAACCAGGAACTGCCTGTATTGGTATTTTTTTATATGTATGAGTTTTTGTATATATACATGTGACTTCCCTCTGGGAAAGAACACTGTGAGGGTAAGACTAACTGGCACCAAAGGGGGGTTGTGGGAAGGGGGTGAGATGTAAAAATTACAGAAAACAACAGCTATTAGTTAGAGGTCGCCTAGATTAATAGTGACACCCCTAATGCCTTAAGTCCAAATTCAGGCCCAATAGGGAAGGTGGTGACATGTAAAAATAACCAAAACAATCACAGCAACTGAAACACCAGCAGGAAGTGCCATCTACATCAGTAAGGACACCAAGTCCAAAACCCAGCCAAAACCCATAACAGCATTTTTGTTACAACCTTATTGGGACATGTTTCCCAGTTAGTAACTATCACTCGTCTCCAGGAAATGCAAGTCACTGCGGACTTTTCTCAACTTATAATCTGTCCTTTACCACCTAAATTGTTGAAGAACTGTAGGCCTATATTTCTGACAATCACAGCAATTGAAACACCAGCAGGCCAAAACCCGGAACAGCATTTTGCACAACTTTATTGGGACATGTTTCGAGTAGTACTATCACTCCTTATGATTATTTCAGATCATCACTTAAACACCTTGCATTTTCATCCTTTTACAATTATAAACCAGAGACCAAGTATTTACTTAGTACTGACGAGTTTAATATCTTACAAAGACTAGCTAAAGACACATCCATTGTGGTTACAAAACCCGATAAGGGCAATGGTGTAGTCTTGCTGAATAGAACAGAGTATGTTGATAAGAGATGGACTGGGAATCCTTAATGACCAAACTAAGTTCCACGTAATTAAGAAAGCCCCTTTCATATGTATTGTGCATTAGAAGATAAAGTCAATAGAACATCAGATAAACTATATAAATCTGGCTGTTTCTCTAAAGAGGTTTTTCATGGTCTTCAAGCGTCCGGGTCTAGACCAGGATGTCTTTACGGGCTCCCCAAGGTCCACAAGGAAGATCACCCATTGAGACCTATTTTATCAGCTATTGGAAATGCCAAACTATAATACCGCAAAGTTTTCTTGTCCCATCCTTGCGCCGTTAACTACAAATGAGTATACCTTAAATGACTCCTTTCATTTTATCAAACTGCCTAAGAAACTGTAATTGATAATTGAGCTATGCCATCATTTGATGTGAAGTCTCTTTTCACTCAAATTCCACTGGATGAGACGATTGACATCTGTCTAAATGAGCTGTTTAAAAATAATAATGATACTGTCAACGGGTTCAACAGGTCTCAGTTAAAGGAACTTTTAGTCCTAGCTACCAAAGATTGTTATTTTTGTTTGAAAGTTTGTTATACAAGCAAACTGATGGTGTAAGAATGGGATCCAGTATAGGACCATCTCTGGCTATTGCTTTTATGTGTTTTATGGAGAAGAAATGGTTAGACAATTACCTTTAGATTTTAAGCCCTTATTGTACAGGAGGTATATTGATGATACATTCTTAATTTTTAAGAGTCGTGACCAGATTCCTCATTTTTTAGAGTACCTTAATAGTAAGCATATTAATATAGAATTTACATCTGAAGTCGAAGATAATCATACACTTGCTTTTCTAGATATTCAAGTAAAAAATCTTAATAACAAATTTCACACTTCAGTCTTTAAAAAGCCTACTTTCACAGGTCTTATGTCTAAATTTCAATCAGCTACACCTTTGAAATATAAGATGAATATGATATTGTTATGATACAATAAAGTTTTATACATACTTACCTAGCAGATATATACTTAGCTATTAGACTCCGTCGCCCGACAGAATTTCGAATTTCGCGCACACGCTACAGGTAGGTCAGGTGATCTACCGCTCTGCCGCTGGGTGTGGCAGGAATAGGAACCATTCCCGTTTTCTATCAGATTTTCTCTATACCATCTGTCTCCTGAGGGGAGGATGGGTGGGCAATTAATTGTATATATCTACTAGGTAAGTATGGTATAAAACTTTATTGTATCATAACAATATCATTTTTATACATTCAACTTACCTGTCAGATTATATACTTAGCTGATTCACACCATTGGAGGAGGGTAAAAGACAGCTCATAACTGATTTAAAAGAAATCACAACATACGTTGTAGGTAATAAAATAATAAAACCATTGGTTCCTACATGTTTGGAGACTGAACGACTTCATGTTAATGCCCAGGAGTCTGCTTAGTATCAAGAGCCTCAGCGAGATATTGATCTATTGCTAAGAGTTCTTGTAGGGTCTGCCAAAGGGGTCTTATCCACTACTTGCCCATCCTAGAAGGGCTATGTCAAAAGGGTTTTCGACCACTTATATTACAAGACCTTTTTTTCAAGGAGCACAATTACCGATCCCGATCACCTTAACATATTCCATGTTAGTTCTTAAGATTGCAAGGAGTTATCCCCGACCCCTTGCAAACGACCAATAACTCAATCACAAATACATTACACTTAACTTTTACGAAAGATAAAAACAAAAATAATTTTGTACAACCCAGCTTCTAAGACCTATTCGCAGTCTCTTACTGGCAAAAGCAACGGCCGCCTGTGCGACATCAAGCACTCCTGCCAGTAGAAAACCTTGACACTGTCTCAATAGGGAGGTTTATGCACAATATTAGACAGTCTTTTGTACAACTCGGTTTATAAGGCATATTTCCAGTTCCTCACTGACAAGGGGCAACGGCCGCCTGTGCGACGTCAAGCACCCTTGCCAGCAGAAAACCAGAAACCTGTCTCAAAAAAGGAGGTTACGTACCATAAAAGGACACAGTCTCTAGTACAGCCCAGCCTGTAAGATAAACTCACAGTTCCTTACTTAACAACAAAGGCAACGGCCGCCTGTGCGACATCAAGCCCTTATGTAAGCAGAAACCTAGAACCCATCTCAAAGAGAAGGTTTAAGCACAATTATAAAATTTTAATATTGAATTAAGATCAGTATGCATTCCAAGTCCCAGCACTGTATCCGCTGATACAAAAGGACCCAGAGAGAAGCCCACCTTTCTCATAGGTAATTCTAACATCTTTAAGATAGTGTGATGCGAATACTGAGTTGCATCTCCAGTAGGTTGCATTTATACTAATGTCCTTCTGGAAAGAAAAGATGTGGCCACAGCTCTTACCTCATGAGCCTTTACTCGTAGAGTCTTTAAGGAATCATCTGCACATTTGCTGTGAGCTTCCGTAATGACACTTCTGACAAAATATGCCAACGCATTTTTGGACATAGGTCTCTTCGTATCACGAACTGTGCACCACAAACTTTGTTTACATCCCCCTAGCTCTTCTTTCTTTTTAAGATAGAACTTAAGAGCTCTAACAGGGCACAACGTTCTTTCAATTTCCTCTCCCACCAAGGTTGAAAGACTTTTCACCTCAAAACTACCTAGGCCAGGGTTTTGAAGGGTTTTCGTTCTTAGCCAGAAATAGAATTTGGAAGAACAGATGGCTGCGTCTTTCTTAAAACCCACCCGAGAGTCGAGGGCATGGATTTCACTTGTTCTTTTAGCCGTAGCTAGGCAAGGAGGAAAATACATTTTCTGGGCTCAGCTCGTGTCGGCCTATGAAAGTATCCTTAATATCATTCTTTCTAGGCAAAATTAATCTAAAATTACCAGAGAAAAACAAAATTAAGAAAATGTCAGTAAAACTGACTCACTCACTCTATAAAAGAAGTGTCGGTATGAGAATAGGGGCGAGTGGGATCACTACCACGAGTCATTCACCATTTAGACCTTCCAATCTAAAATCCCCACTAGAGAGAGCTGATACTAACGGGTGATGCGGCTGCTACTACTACTACTAGTGACGCCACGGACAGCAGCGCCCCTAGCGGTCATCCTTAATTATTAGACGGTACGCTTTTTTCTTTCGTGCCGTGTTATCTTTGGATTTATCTCCTTATTCACCATGGAACGTGCTGCCATCGCATCGGCTAAGTTAAGTGCCTCATAAGTAGTATTTTACCGTATTTTAGTCTTCCAGGGACCAGTATTTTCCTTCTAATAGGTCATATACGGTCTCCCGGTTGACTCGTGGCGGCGCCATGCCGCCTCATGTTAAGAATTCCCGGTCTTCCATACTGGGACTTCTTATACTTATGGGCTTTCTATATCACGTTCATCGTTTATTACATCGTTTTTATAGCTAGGACAGCCCTTTTACCATTTCTCTTAGTTTGGTATTTAGGGCTATTCTGTGTTTTTGGCCCAGCATCCCGGCTCTTGCTCTTCATCGGCCTATCGCTGGCTCCGAGAGTCAACTGTTCCTCGGAACAGTTTGCCTCCTCCTGGGCTTCTTTTTCTTTTACTAAAAGTGTCTTTTCCCTCTTTTACGATGTATTTTTAGTTTTATTTAGGGTGTTAGGCTAGCCTTGGTGCATGTCCCATGTGTTGGTACAGTCTGGTTCACGTGGCCCTTCCACGGTTGTGTTGCTATCGCGGCTTAGGCCACTTGCGGTCACGTGTTCCATAGCACCTTACCCTTCCCCTTCCCTCCCTACCAGGTTATAGGGAGGGGTCTGGGTGGGGACTCCTTGGTTACCATGACCACACACAGTAGCCTTCCTCCCTCTTTCTCTGAGGAGGCCAGGAGCTCCCTCCCAGCTGGGGTATAGGGTGACCACTTGTCTCTCGGTACCGGGTCAACGAAGCGGGTAGTTGTTGAGACGGGTAGGAGTAGGCCACACCCCCCCCTCTCTCTCTCCCGCCGCGTTACGCCTGGGAACCCCCCCCCATTGCTCAGTCCCACCTTTCCCCCTACTGTAACGAACGGAGCCTCCGCTGCAGCCGGGGCCCCTTTGGTTTAGTTCGCCTGGCTCCGCCAGCGGGCGGGGGTGGTCACTACTAGTGGTCTGTTGCTTGCCTACTATATCCTGCCTTTTTTCCCGCTACCGGAGGAGAGCTTGCTTCTTACCCGGGCACTCTTCTAGTAGACGGGGAGATTTATATATGTTATAAATATAAGGATATACCCTAATTTACGGTGAATTTTAGTATTATCTAACTGTGTGTATACCATCTCCGTCGTTCTCCGTCGTGGTTTCATGGCTCACCACCACACCTGGTTGGATATTCTCTCTTGTCTCCGGTGTAGCCTTAGACAACTCCAACCGCCTAGTTACCACGTATTATGGCGGGGCTCTGGTTTAATCTAACTTCACGCTCCAGCATGCAGCGGAGCAATTGTTTAGGGCTGTAAGTGTTCTCCTGATACTTATGTATCTTTCCACTTACAGGCTACCAACTGTCAGGTCCTCGGGGTGTAACGCGACGCTGTACGACCCCTGCGCCCACGATGAGTGCAGGACTCACGCCCCGTGTGCCACGACCCACAACTCTATGATCGTCTGGCACCCAGAAGCCTGCACCATTTGCTATGACCTTGTCAGTCAGCTGGTGGGGGGGGTAAGTCGATTTTAGACTTCTTTATTGTATTACTAATAACACTTAGTCATAAGCTTGTTAAACCCCGTCCCCGCCACTAGAAGCTTCATTTCGCCTTCTCTTTCAGGCTGCCGCCGTGAAGGAAGTCGCCCTAGCACCCCTGAAGGCTTGGGTGGGCGGCTTCGGGAAGAACGCGCCAAGGGCCAGCCGTACATCTTAGATAAGAGCTGGCCGTTCAGATCTTCCCCGGCGCAAATCAACAGGCTACGTTGATCCTATCTCGGCAGCCCCTCTCATCGCTTCCATACAGCAAGAGGTGCAGCAGTCGTTCGGGTCCGCGGCCACGCAGGAGCCGGTCCCAGACGTCGCAACTTTGGACCTGAACATCGAACCTATGGCGGTAGGGGCGGAGGATTTGTTGGTTGAGGTAGGTGTGTCGGGCGCCCAAGGTCTTTCCTTGGGCGCTCCTGGATCTTCTCCTGTCCCTTCTACTGCTTCTTTTCAAGGCTTTACGGGATCTGAGATCCCTGCCCGCTCTCCCAGCTCTCTCTGTACCCCCAAAGGTGAAGGGACAGACGAGAACAGAAGACCCTCCACAAAGACGACTTCTAAGAAGTCGTCGTCGTCTTCTTCAGCAAAGAAGTCTTCGACTTCCTATGCTGACGCGGTGAAGGCTAAGCCGAGCTCTTCGTACTCCAAGAGCTCTAGAAGCAAGGCTTCTAAGGAGAAGGCTCGAGCTCCAGTCGAGCCAACGCCTTCTCCGGCCTCCACCGCATCACCACTCCGGCAACGCTGGGTTGGAGTAGCGGGACCGAGCTCCTTTGATCCCACTGCCTTTTCAGCAGTGGTGATGCAACAGGTGGGAGATGGTGCGGCTCGCAGGTCTCCGCCCTTGGAACCAGGTTTTGAACAGATGTTTGCACAAACTGTCAAACACCCTCAGTCAGTCGGGCCAGTCCATTCAAGATCTCTCTAACAGAGTTAGAGAGAATGAGGACCGAGTAGCTGGGCTGTCTCAGGTTCCTCAACCAATCTCCCCAGTAGCAGGTACTGGCATTCTCCAGCTACCTCCATATGAGTCGCTACCAGCCTTCTCCATGGATAATCCATGGAGAGTGGCCGCTTACGCTCCATTCAAGGACGGTATGATCTCTGTCCCGGAGCGTGGAACTCGAAGATTTGAGGACTTCGAGTTTTTATCCTCCGGGATTAACTCAGCCTTTCATTGGATATGCTAGGCTGACAGTGGCGGCCCTCACTAGGGAGACAAGATTTCCCGAGAAAACGTGCTATATAGTAGAGAGCACGCACAGCGGGAATGGGTTCACTGCCTGGAGGACTGGGAGTGTACCAACACTAAGCTCCAGGCTTTCAAGAGTCCTTTCACTATTTTTGCGACGGAGGAGGAGGCTTCTCTTCCGTTCGCTACCAAAATAGTGGAAGCGACTCTTCAGGCAGTCCTCAAGGATGAGCCCATGCCACAGCTGAGGGAAGCTGATTCTACTTCTCCGCTCTTTCCAGCCTTTGGAGAATTGTGGGAGAACTTGCCTGCCACATTCACGATTGGTAAGCTTAAACCAGACTGCGCAATGGACCAGTTTGGCGAAAAGCTTCCAAGGCTGCCTGATACTTTGATTCAGGCGGAGTTCGATGCTCGAACTAGGTTTGGGAGGTCCCTCAACTCACTGATTATCACTGAAATGGCGGCACTATCGTATGGCACAGAACCGCTATTCAAGATTCTGGCCAAGTCTCAGCTTCAAACAGTTCAGACGGATGCTTTCGACTTCTTCCAGGCTAGGAGGAACTGCCGAAAGCATGTTCTGCAGGAGATGCACTATTAGGCACGAACCTAATAGACTCCTGGCTTCCAGCATGTGGGGGGGCGGACCTCTTTCCAGAGTCCGCTGTGAATGAGGTGCACCACGAGGCTGCTAGGCTCAACCAGAGCCCCTTAGGGCTAGGTGGGGCATCTCTTCTAAGAGGAAGCAAGAATCCGCCCCCTGCTGCTGGTAAGAAACTAAGAAGTCTGGTAGAAGGTTCCAGCCTTACCAGAAACATCAGCAGCAACAGCAGTTCGTTCAGGCCGTCCCAGTTACCCAACAGGGACAACCATCGACTTCGAAACAGGCCCACCCATCCTCCTGTTGTCCCCTCAATCGCAACCCTCAACCTCCTACGCAGTCTCGCCGGCCTTCAACTCTATGTATGAAGGTCAAGCTTACCCAGCCTTTAATAGGCTTTCGAGAGGTAGCAGGGCGAGAGGCCACTTTCGCCAGCGTGGCACAGGGAGAGCGGCAAGGGGAAGGCAATTCAGAGGAGGGCGCGGAGGTCAACCCGCCCAACAACAGTGAGGCTCCCAGGTAGGAGGGAGGCTGTTCCTCTTCCGTCACAGGTGGGGGTTCAGCAAATGGGCACAGAGCATCGTGTCCAAGGGATTGGGTTGGAGTTGGATCAAAGATCCTCCTCCAATCAAATCATTTTATCAGGAACCATCAAAGGAATTGACAGATTACGCGGAGGAACTCCTTCAGAAAGGAGCTATTGCGAGAGTCAAGCATCTAAAATTTCAAGGGTCGCTTATTCAGCGTGCCAAAGAAAGGCTCAACAAAAAGAAGGGTAATCTTAGACTTGTCAAAGCTAAACTCTTTCATTCGTTGCGACAAGTTCAAAATGCTACCATCTCGCAAGGTAAGGACCTTACTTCCCTGTGGGGCCGTCACATGCTCCATCGATCTTACAGACGCATACTATCATATCCCTATAGCCAGACACTTCCGCCCATTCCTAGGCTTCAAACTAGGAAATCAGATGTTCTCATTCAAAGTGATGCCCTTCGGTCTGAATGTAGCCCCCAGGGTATTCACGAAAATAGCAGAAGTGGTAGTTCAACAATTGAGAACTCAAGGGATAATGGTAGCAGCATACCTCGACGATTGGTTGATCTGGGCACCAACCGTCGAGGAATGTCTCCAAAGCCACAAAAAAGGTAGTTCAATTTCTGGAACATCTGGGGTTCCAGATAAACAAGACGAAATCCAGACTTACTCCAGAGTCTCGTTTTCAGTGGCTAGGAATCCAATGGGATTTGTCTTCCCACAATCTGTCAATTCCGGTGGTCAAAAGGAAAGAAATAGCCAAGTCTGTGAAACAAATTTCTCAAATGCAAACAAACATCAAGGAGAAACCAGGAAAGAATCCTAGGTTCTCTTCAGTTTGCCTCAGTGACAGACATTCTCCTGAAAGCAAGGCTGAAAGATATAAACCGAGTTTGGCGATCGAGAGCAAACGCCAAATCTCGAGACAAGTTGTCAGTAATTCCACAGATCCTTCGCAATCAGCTCCGTCCATGGACAAAAGTGAAGAACCTGGCCAAACTAGTACCCCTTCAATATCCCCTTCCAGTGTTAACCATTCACACGGATGCCTCCCTGTCCGGGTGGGGGGGATATTCTCAATTCAAGCAAGTCAGGGGACTTGGTCAGTTCAGTTCCGCCAGCTTCACATAAACGTCTTGGAAGCAATGGCAGTATTTCTTACCCTGAGAGACTTCTTCCCCCGAAAAAAGTCTCATCTAAGACTGGTTTTGGACAGTGCAGTGGTAGTTCATTGCATCAACAGAGGAGGGTCCAAATCAAACATGTGAACCATGTCATGATAGCCAATCTTTGCACTAGCAGACAAACACAAATGGCATCTGTCCGCCACTCACCTGGCGGGGGTAACAAATGTGATAGCAGACGCTTTAGTCGGTCGGGGGTCTGGAATCAGAATGGTCCCTGGACGACGGGTCATTCCAGTGGATATGCCGGAGAGTCCCAGGTCTCCAAGTGGATCTCTTCGCCTCACAAGCGAACCACAAGCTCCCTTGCTATGTGGCCCCCAACCTGGACCCTCTGGCTTATGCCACGGACGCCCTGTCGTTAGATTGGAATCAGTGGAGAAAAATTTATGTCTTTCCTCCAGTGAATCTTCTTTTGAAAGTCTTGAGCAAGCTGAGGACTTTCAAGGGACTAGTAGCTCTGATTGCTCAGACTGGCCCAAGAGCAACTGGTATCCCTCTGCTTCTGGAATTGGGTCTCCGACCTCAACGGATTCCCAATCCCAAGCTGTCGCAATCAGTACAAATGAGGACTGTGTTCGCTTCCTCAGGAATTCTTCAGACCCTAACTTTATGGACTTCATGAAGTTTGCGGCTAACAAAGATGCTAACATTGATCCACAAAACCTCTTCCTAGAATCAGATAAGAGAGAGTCAACTATTAGACAATATGACTCAGCTGTTAAAAAATTAGCATCCTTCCTGAAAGAATCAAACACTACAACCATGACAGTTAACTTAGCTATATCCTTTTTCAGATCCTTGTTTGAAAAAGGTTTAGCAGCTAGCACTATTACTACTCTAAATTCGGCTTTGAGGAAGATCTTTCAGTTGGGTTTCCAGATAGACCTAATAGAATCTTACTTTACGTCTATTCCTAAAGCCTGTGCTAGACTTAGACCTTCTCAAAGGCCTACTGCAGTCTCATGGTTCTTAAATGATGTCCTCAAACTAGCCTCAGATACTGACAACTCGTCTTGTACATTCATAATGCTTCTTAGAAAGACGTTATTCTTATTAAGCCTAGCTTCAGGAGCTAGAATTTCGGAACTGTCGGCTCTATCCAGAGATGTGGGTCATGTGGAATTCCTCCCTTCAGGAGAAGTTCTGCTTGCTCCGGATCGTAGCTTTTGGCTAAAAATGAGGATCCTCTTGCAAGGTGGGCTCCTTGGAAAGTCATCCCACTTCCGCAAGATCCTTCTCTCTGCCCCAGTATCAACTTTAAGAGCCTTTCTATCTCGCACATCCTCAAGATCCTCAGGTTCTCTCTTTATGAGAGAAAAAGGTGGTACTTTATCAGTAAAAGGAATTAGACAACAGATCCTTTACTTCATTAAACAAGCCAATCCTGATTCATTTCCAAAAGCACATGACATCAGAGGAGTAGCCACCTTAATTAAACTACTTTCAACATATGAACTTTGAGGATCTTAAAAGTATACTGGATGGAAATCTCCGACAGTCTTTAAACGTCACTACTAAAGTCCTTGGAATCTTAAAATTTTCTGCAGTAGCAGCGGGAAACATTGTTTCTCCTGATACTGTATAGTAGTCATAGTATAGATCCAGGTCTCCTTTTACCTCCACCTCGTCAACATGCCTCACCCTATCTCCATGCTACTCGGATACTCTAGCCTTAGCCGCTGAGATCAAATTGGTGGATTGTCCCTTATTTTTTTTGCTAGGGACATCCACACTATGTACTTATAATGTACTTCAGTGTCCCTACCCTTATTTTTATGCTAGGGTAGGACACAATGTGTTTGTATATTATGTAAATACCTTACTTAAGTGAATCTATTTTGTTAATTTGCATTGCATTACTGGATATTACTAGTAATATAAGTTAATTTTAAGTACTTTATATTGTTGGCTTTCTTATCATGCATTGTTTAGGATAAGTTAGCTTTAAGTACTTAGTTTGTATTCTGTAATATACCTGATTCACTTATGTTATATACCTCTTTTTTACAACTGATTTTCATTTGTCCTTATTCCCATCTTGTCTGTTTCTCTGGTACTCTTTCATAGGCCGACACGAGCTGAGCCAGAAAAGGGATTTTGACGTAGGAAAATCTATTTCTGGGTGATTGGCTCGTGTCGCCCTATGAACCTACCCTGTCTTTGTTTACCCACCCTGCAAGACAAGATGTTCATACATTAAGGATGACCGCTAGGGCGCTGCTGTCCGTGGCGTCACTAGTAGTAGTAGTAGCGGCCGCATCACCCGTTAGTATCAGCTCTCTCTAGTGGGGATTTTAGATTGGAAGGTCTAAATGGTGAATGACTCGTGGTAGTGATCCCACTCGCCCCTATTCTCATACCGACACTTCTTTTATAGAGTGAGCGAGTCAGTTTTACTGACATTTTCTTAATTTTGTTTTCTCTGGTAATTTAGATTAATTTTGCCTAGAAAGAATGATATTAAGGATACTTTCATAGGGCGACACGAGCCAATCACCCAGAAATAGATTTTTCCTACGTCAAACCCTCCCTTTTCTCGTCCAATCTCTGAACGAGGCACGGTCGGGAGGTTCAAATTTCTCTGACGAAAGGAATTTAAGTACTATATCTAGATTCCAGCTTGGCGGAACCGAGGATATAGATTTAGAAGTTTCAAACGATCTTATTAGATCGTGTAGATCTTTATCTTCCGCCAAATTTAAACCCCTGTTTCTAAACACTGCCGAGAGCATGCTTCGGTATCCTCTTGTAGTAGAAACCGATAGATGGGATTCCTCTCTAAGGAATAACAGAAAATCGGCTACACTGGTCACAGAGGTATCGGAGGAGGACAGTTTATTCTTCCTACACCATCTTCTGAACACATCCACTTTGATTGATAGACCCGAATAGTTGACGATCTTCGGGCTCTAGCAATTGCTTTCGAAGCTTTGCTTAAAAAGCCTCTCGCTCTGACCAATCTTTCGATAGTCGAAAGGCAGTCAGAGCGAGAGCGGGGAGGTTTGATGCTACCTCTCGAAGTGGGGTTCTCTGAGAAGATCTATCCTGTTTGGAAGAGATCTTGGGTAGTCCACTGTCCATTCCTGTACCTCTGTGAACCAGTCTTTGGGATGGCCAAAAACGGGGCGATGAGAGTTAGTCTCGTCCCTGTTGATGCTACGAACTTTTTCATTACTACGCCTAGTAGCTTGAAGGGGGAAGGCGTAAGCATCTAGGCCTGACCAATTCATTAGCATGGCATCCACCGCTATCGCTCTCGGGTCTTCGACTGAGGAGCAGAAGTTCTCTATTCTCTTTGATTGGAACGTCGCAAATAAATCTATTTGTGGCCTTCCCCACAGGGTCCACAGGCTTGACACACTTGCTCGTGGCGGACAGTCCACTCCGTGGGGAGAAACTTGATTTGTCCTGCTGAGTCTGTCTGCTCTGACATTCTTTTCTCCCGTCACAAACCTGGTTAGGAGGGTAATGTTCTTCTCCTCCGCCATGACAACAGATCTCTCGTTATTTCGTAAAGGGAAAACGAGTGCGTCCCCCCCTGTTTTCTGATATAAGCCAACGCCGTGGTATGTCTGCATTGACTTGTATCACCTGATTCCTTACTTCTGTTTTCGAAGGACTTCAGTGCCAGAAACACTGCGTACAGTTCTTTGGCATTTATATGCCAGTCCTTTGCTCTTTCTCCCATCTGCCCGACACTTCTCTTACTCCTAGAGTCGCTCCCCATCCATCTCTGAAGCTGTCAGAACAAGATTTGGTCTGGGTTCCGAACCTCTAGAGACTTCCCTCCCTCGTCTTTTTTAGAGGGTGCAGCCACCACTTCAGGTGCTTCTTCACTTCTATTGGAATAGAGAAAGTGTCCGACAGTCGCCCCTCTTTCCAACTCCACGATCATCTTAGGAAGAATTGAAGCAGGCGTAGATGAAGTCTCCCTAGTGACACGAACTGTTCTAGGGAGGAAAGAGTCCCTAGAAGGCTTAGCCACTCTCCCTGCTGAACTCTTTCTTTCTTTAGAAAGGTCGTGACCTTCTGAATTCCTCGAAGTATTTCTTTCCTGGGAAGGAAAAGCCCAAAAATCCCCGACGCAGGGCTGAAAGCACCAAGGCAGAAGTCTCTATGGAGAACTTCTTTTCTACGTAACGGTTCAGGATGCTCACATCCAGGACCAGTCTCCATCCTCTGATGCCTTCGGTACTAAGAAGAGGCGGTTTGTAAAACCCCGGGGAGAAAGGATCCTGAACCTCTTCTATTGCCTCTTTGTCCTTCATTGTTATTACCATCTGAAGAAGTGTCTCTCTCAGAACAGGGTCCTTGTACTTCGCCGACAGTTCCTTTGGAGAAGTTGACAAAGGTGGTCTGTCCCGAAAGGGTATAATGTATCCCTTTTCCAGAACAGCCAACGTCCAAGGGTCGGCTTCCCTTAATGCCCAAGCCCCTACAAAGTTTAGGAGTCTGGCCCCTACAGATGTTTGGAGGACTTCGCTGCTACTTAGACTTCTTGAAGGCCCGAAAGGAGGGCCTTCCTCGTTTATCCGATGTCTTCCTTTTTGTTGGAGGTCGAGAGGCTGAACCTCTCCGAAAGGGCACAATAGGTGTACGAGCAGCCTTCTTTGCAACTGGTACTGCTGGCCTTGTCTTCTTGGTGGATTGAACCAATAGATCTTGGGTTGCCTTTTCAGAAAGAGACTTTGAATATCCTTCACCAAGTGAGAAGGAAAAAGGTGATCCAAGAGAGGAG